>NW_008649926.1:4007-43637 GCF_000695815.1 Acanthisitta chloris | reverse complement strand
GGCACCTTCTCTGCCCGCAGGAGAGGAGCGCGCGCCTCCGCCGGTGGTACGAGCTGATGGTGGAGAACAAGGGCGAGCTGGCGCGGATCATCACGGCCGAGAATGTGAGTAAGGGCGACGCGGCCGCCGCTGCCCCCGCGGGCACGGGCACTGCCCTGCGCGGCACTCGGACCTGGCAACCCAACACGGGGATGCGAACAGTGACAGTAAGACTGGCAGCCAGTTAGCCGCTGTATCTTCTGTTATCGCTTTAAAAAGTTGAGCTAGCAGGTGCATTGTGCGCTCATATTGGTCGCACGTACCTACACCAAGGTCAATGGATGATGTTTCAAACATTCCTCTTCTTGATGTACGTGCAGAGCGTTGGTTTGATGACAGCAGTACCTGGCAGTCCACTGGAAACCAGACCCATGGTGTGCAAGAGTATACACCCACCTAAACCATGGTCCTCATGGCAGAAGTGTTTATGTTTAATCAGTTTCATTGACTGGGAAAAAAACCTGCAGTGCTGTTAAATAAGTCTTTATGTTGGATTCACACAGTGTGCTTTGTATCACAGAGTAGTCTAGGAGCTCACAAACTGGTGTCCTTCTGGATGAAACCTGACTGGAAGATACTTCAGCAGCTCCTCTGTGGTGTCACAGCTGCTAATGGTCATTCTGTCCACGGGATCAGACCTGAAGATAGCCCAAAGTAATACTCCCAAAACAAATGTCCCTGGCATAAACTTGTAGCTGTTCTGCCATGATTTGCATCCCTCTTCAGAATGGCAATAGCAACTAACTGCAGAGTTTGTAAATAAATACATGCTACATTTGCTATTCCTGCTCCCTGTCTTGGATAGGTAGGAATCTAGGCACAGCATACAAAATGTTGACTAGACAATGATGGTATATTGAAGTCACACAACTACTGCTGCTGCAATCATATAATCCTTTCTGGATATCACAGTGTATGTGATAGGGAAAGGATCATATATTACTCTGAAAAGAACAGAAACTGCAAAATTACTTGAATTTGCCTTTATTGCTACAGTCTGCCGCTAATGTATCTGCAATTTGTTTTGATCAAAGGGAAAGCCTCTGAAAGAAGCAGAGGGTGAAATTATGTATTCTGCCTCGTTTCTGGAGTGGTATGCGGAGGAGGCTCGCCGGATCTATGGTGATGTTATCCCAGCAGCTGCAAAAGACAAACGAATCCTGGTGCTGAAGCAGCCAGTAGGAGTGGCAGCCATTATAACCCCAGTAAGCATAGCTGAACTTGTTTGAATCACGGGAAGGATTTCAGCTCAGCCCACAGCATGGGGCTGAGACCCTTATGGCTCCTCCAGCCCTGGCAAACACCCGTGAATATTTTCATTTCAACCTTGTATTTGCTTCTTCCTGGGTTGGCAGTGTTTCTTTGTAATGTTCATTCAGGACAAAGCACAATACACAGATCTGTTTAGGTTATCACATAATAAGAGAAAATGTCAGTTACTTCTGCAAAAGCAGGAGGCAAAATTTTCCTAATTTTGATTGTACCTTTTTCTCTCATCCTAGTGGAATTTTCCCAGCGCTATGATTACCCGGAAGGTTGGTGCAGCTCTGGCAGCTGGCTGTACAGTGGTAGTGAAACCTGCAGAGGACACACCTTTATCAGCATTAGCTCTTGGGGAGGTGAGCTTTCATGCTAAGCTTTATCTTAGCAGTGGACTGAAGCTGTAAATGGGGAGTCAGATGGGCTTTGAAGGGAACTCTGGCCAGCTTCATATGTGAAGAAAGGGCAAACTGGCTGACTTGATCAGGGGGTTTTAGTTTAGTGAAAATTTTGGAAGCTGCCTCTAATACGGTCTAGAGCTTCAAAGAGGATCAAGCCATTTAGTTACACATCCTTACATCCTTATATCTTTCATTTGGTTGCTTTGAGCAGACAGCTTAAACTGGAGAAAAGCTGCTCTCTTGACAGTATGGCATCTGTCACTAGTTGTGCTGAGCCCTTTTGGCTTCCAATGACTTACAGACTGGTTTCTTCAAAACAATAAACAAACATTAAGTGACTATTCCTCATACAAAATGCACGGATAATGCAAATTCTGTTTTTCTTTTGTTGCAGCTTGCAAACCAGGCTGGAATTCTAGCAGGAGTGTATAATGTTGTTCCTTGTTCCAGACAACAGGCAGCAGCTGTAGGGGAAGTTCTGTGCACTGATCCGTTGGTATCCAAAGTATCTTTTACTGGCTCTACAGCAACAGGAAAGGTACATAAATGGACAGAATATCCTTGAAGATTATTACTGTGGTTATACTGGAAAGGTAGGGGGAAAGTGTGTGCCATTAGAACCTTGTTTTCTGGCTACTGTACACAGACTATCCAAATCATGGTGTACTTCTTGAGATACTGCCTATTTTTTTTAGTATCAGTACTTCACAGAAGGATGTCTGTCTGCACCTTCTTGATAACTGCCCTTTATTAAAGTATAATATGAACAATTCTGTGCAAGATGTTCTATATCATATGGTGACAACATGCTCATAATAAGGATGCTGAAATTGAGCTTCGAAGGTACTATCCAGGAATGGCTCCTGCAGTTGAAAGAAAGTATTAGAGTAAGTGAGGCCCTTGAATCTCTGCTGTCAACCTTAGTGAATAAGCAATCTTGTTACCATCTATGATGAAATCACTAAAACTGAAGAGTGTGGCTAGAAAATGATAGAATTCCATGGGATGGCTGTGTGCAGAATGAAAAAAAAATCTGATATCAAGGCAAATCTTAATCCCAAACTCTTTCAGATGTAAAAATTTTGTAAGACTACCCAAGATTTTATTACTGAAAAAGAATAGAACAAGCAGACAAAAGTGACAGTATTAGTGTATAAAAGCTTCACCTGACCGTAAGTTGATGAAAATCCTTATCTTCATTAGTTTTTGATCATAATTTCATCTCGAAAGATTTTAATGAAGGCAATTTGTCCTTGTTTTTGTCATAGGAGATGGTATAGCATTGTAGAGAAGATGCAGGTTGTTTCCTTGACAGAGTTAGTTTTTCAGTGCCTTACATCCATGACTCCACAGTTCACATCTGGCAGAGGTACAGATTCTTCTCTGTTGCGTACAGATACTGCTGAAACACGCGGCTGGCACTGTGAAGCGCGTTTCCATGGAGCTAGGAGGACACGCTCCGTTCATAGTGTTTGACAGTGCCAATGTGGACCGTGCTGTTGCAGGAGCCCTTGCCTCTAAGTATAGAAACTCGGGGCAGGTAAGAGTCACTTTTTTTGTCCTTGTTCCTAGAAAGTGAAGAGCTGTATGTATAGTTTAAGCTGTAAACAAGCTATTTTATGTACGAGGAAAGCATAAAACACTTCATTGTGAAGAGAAAGATGCTGGAGCCACACACGGCTGTGGGCAGTCAAGCCAGTTATCAGGAAGTTTGAATAGCAACACTCTACCATATATTTTCACAACATATACAGCAGTCAGTAACATCACTGAGAAGGGAGATACTCACTAGGACCCCTTGCAAGTGTTTTAGAACGATAAGGCATTTTGTTACATGCTTTGTTAACATTGAATTCATTGGAGAACTAGAGCTATGAAAGACACCATCCTGCTTCAGTCTGTTAAGACACTCATGGCTAGATTTTTCCACTGTAAGTAGCTTTAAAAAAGTGAGAGACAGGATCCAAGTGTACATTTATTCAGATGTATTTTACTTAAGAGTCCAAAAACTTTTCAGAGCATCAGTTTCCAGAACAGTCAGCTGAGAAGGGCTGTGTGGAGACTGTTCCTGCCTTATGGGAATAAACCTGTCCATGTGAACATGAAGGTGATGAACTCCAGCTTTAGAGAAGCACCAAGTTTTCGGTGGGATTGAGAGGTCATTGGGTATGGAAAACATTGCTTGAATAACAAGAAGAAAACATCTAATCTTGGGAAGAAGAAAAGGAAACAAAAGTGGGCAAGGACCACTGAGGGATCAGACTCAGATTGGACAAAATCTAACATAAAAGGCACCTCTGCTGCTGCAGAAAAGGATAAAGTAGCTGTTCCTTTTGAGATACCGTAGCAACCAAATCAGGATGCAGTTACCCCTTTGGGTAGCACAAATAAGGAGGCCCTTGAAAGCACTTAGAAACACCTTCCAGGAAGAAATCAAACTCAAATAATGAAGGAGTTAGAAAAAAAGACCCCACACTGCCAAGTGTGATTTGAGCTCCTGCTGCTCAGTCCAGCATTCTGCAGTCTAATTAGAAGGTATTTTGTGCAGCTTCTGGACCTTCGTTGATCCATATATCCGAGTCCACAGCACTCACAAAACATTTTCCCAGCATAAACAGCTTAGCTGTGTGACATATTTCACACACATACTGACAGCTTGTTGAAGTGGTATTTTAAAAGTGAAATGGGTTATGAAAGAAATGGCATAGCTAGGTAACAGCTTGGGATAAGGGAAGAGGCAGAGTACAACAGTGTAGTATTCTGGCTCTGTACCATGAAGGCCAGAACTAATTAATGGATAGATTAAATACAGTATAAACTACTGCTTGTTTTTTCCTTTTCATGTTTGTTTTCAGACTTGTGTTTGCACAAACCGTTTCCTGGTGCAAAAGGGAATTCACGATGAATTTGTGGAAAGGTTTGCTAAAGCTATAGAGAAAGAACTACATGTAGGAAATGGATTTGATGAAAAAACTACCCAAGGACCACTAATAAATGAAAAAGCAGTGGAGAAGGTATTAATAAAAGATTTTTTTGACCTCTTAGTTTTCTTTTTATGATCCATAAAGTAACTTTATATTTCACTTTTTTTCGTGCTTGTTTTATTAGAACATATTTGCAGTGTGGCTGGAAGTGTGTTTTGTCCTCCAAGCCCATGTATACATAGAGATGAACAGATGTGGGTAGTTCCTGTATCATTCCCCTATTTCCATTAGGGGAAAGAGGGGCTTCCTTTAGGAGAAAATGATTCCTCCTGATTAATTCCTAGCTCTTCTCAAGACCATTTAGTGAAATCAGCTCCACTGTGAGAGCTATTTGGTGATGCTGCAATTCTGACACGCTGTGATTGACAACTTATTTTGAAGAACAGTGCCTCTGTTTGGCAAAAGCTAAGCAGACTAATTCATTGGGGCTAAAAATACCATAACTCTGGATGCTGTAATCACTTGAAACTTTATATTCATGGTTTGGGTGTTGTGTTTTGGATAACTTATGACTCCAGGAATTTTGATTAAATCCTAATAAGTCACATTTTATATAATATTTCACCCTTTCTGAGGTTAAAGAGTATTAAATTTTGTGACTCATACTTCGTAAGATATTATGTCCCAGTTGTATGCAGGCTTGGTTTGAATCCATTATACTTGAATGCTGCCAGATTCTCTGTTTATAAAATAATAAAATATGAAAATATTCAGTTATTTGGGAAACAGAGAATACAGTACTTAGATTTCTTTCCTTCTTGCCTTCCCTTTGTGCATCACTCAAGTATTGTGTGTGTATTGTGTACAACTATATATACAAATAAGGTAGCACTGTACATAGTCACTTAAGAGCCTTTCTGTAATTTCAAGGACAGTATTCTAGGTGGAGATTGCTACATTAGTTTTCTTACTACTTTGCTGTCTTTAGATGAATTGTAGATGTGAGGGGTGGAAAATATTCTTACCAGTACCATCTTGAAAGTTTTCTGTTTCTCTTTATATGGCAGTCATGTGCTTCTGTTTTCTTGGTGCTTGATCACTGATATATGATGTAATTTTTTAGTCCCACAAAGACTTTTTCTCACATTAGATGTAGTCTTTTAATTTCAACAGAAAAGCTGAATCTTTCATATCTGTGAGACTCATAATTTATCCCTCTGAAATTGTCAGACTGACAGAAAAAAAAATTCAAGAGAAATTAGACGATATTGCAAATGATCCTCTGAAAAGTATAAACCTTTCTTCAGAAGTTTCTCTTTCATATTGCAAAGTATTATTTCATTAGTGGAAAATGTACTATTGTTCATTCTTAAATGCTGACTTTGAGATTTTTGTTACACCTGCCTCAGGTAGAGAAACACATTAAGGATGCAGTTTCTCAAGGAGCATCTATTGTGACTGGAGGGAAACGACACAGCTTGGGGAAGAATTTCTTTGAGCCAACATTACTCAGTAATGTTACAACAAAAATGCTTTGCACACAAGAGGAGACATTTGGCCCTTTAGCACCAGTTATCAAGTAAGATTATTACTTTTCTAGATTAAAAATAACAGTTAAAAAGAGATTATTTTGAATAAACAAGATTTGAAAGACAGTTTGCAAAAATATATTCTTGTATATCACATAAGTCTTGTAATAAGACTGGGGTACACATCTGAAAACATACTTTTGGATAAGTAGTTCATTTGTTTCTCTCTCTTGACCTCATTTTGGCATCACTGCAATTTTTTGAAAATTCATTTTAGAGTGTATCAATACTTAAGCAAGGGTAGATAGCAGCAAAACCTTCATCAGCTTCATGATTTATGTTATGAAATAGGAGACAGGACTTTTGAGTTTGTCATGTGATTTGCTGGTCCTAAGTTTTTCTGACAGAGGATGACTTAGAGCTGTCTGTTCCCCTTAAATCTTCCCTGCCTCTAAGCAGGGCAGTTGGATGTGATGGAAGAACATACAGTTATCTCTCAGAGTGGGGAGTGCTTGTGTAATTGGGGACATAGGTGGGCTAATCACATGAAGTAAGTGTTTTAGCTGCCGCTATCTAGAGAGGATAAAGGCAATCTTAACTGCTTAACTGCAGGTTAAATTAAGAGAAGAGGTAGACTCTCCTCCATTGTTTCAGTGAGAACTATGTTAAATGTTTAAAGTACACTTTTGGGGGAAAAAAATACATCTCAACATTTTTATTTCTGTAAGACTGTGTCTTGTCAGTAAGTCAAGACCTGAATTGCAGGCCTCATTTGTATTTTTTCTCTCTGTATTTACAGATTTGACACTGAAGCAGAAGCTGTTGCTATAGCAAATGCAACCAATGTGGGTTTAGCAGGTATGCCTCTGTCAGATAAGTGTATTTCTGTGGTTTTATGAGCTTTCTTGTTATTGGGTGATATTTTTAATGGCAGTAAGTCTGTTTTTCACAGTCTTCTGCAACTGTTCTTCCTGATTTGCACTCCTGTATCTCTTTGTATGACAGGGTATTTCTACTCCCAAGATCCAGCTCAGATCTGGAGAGTTGCAGAACAGATGGAAGTTGGAATGGTTGGTGTTAATGAAGGCATAATCTCATCAGTGGAGTGTCCTTTTGGTGGGGTAAAAGAGTCTGGCTTAGGGCGAGAAGGTTCAAAATACGGCATTGATGAATACTTAGAAATAAAGTATGTCTGCTTTGGAGGCTTATAAAAATCTTGAAAAAGCACAATTCCAACAGCTTGGAAAAGAGTGCTATAGTTTTAATAAGCTTCTTGAACAAGAAACACACTAATGCAACTTCTACCTTCTTTAAGTAACCCTGTTCCGTGTGTGTAGAGATATGTACAATATTCTGTGCTGCCATGTATATTTTTATATATTCAGTTTTTTCACCAACGTGATCACAGTGTCCATAATTTTTACTAAGGAATAGGTATTCACATTTCTGATTCTTACATGATCCCTGTGTAACTGGGAAAACTTGGAAGGCTTGTGCATAATGAAAATAGATTTTAACCTATGGCAAGGGGAAACTAGACTACCATTTTTTACTACCTTTAGTGTTTCAGTGTGGATGTGGGAGGCTCTGGGAGGGCGGTCTCCCTTTAGAATTTTGTGTAAATACTCACCTTTTCTAATGTGGTCATGTGACCTTCAGAAGCAAGTGTGTCTTTATTTTTTTAATTGTGGGAGAATCTGATGCTAATGAAAGGTGAGGAATTGCTTTTAGCTCCAGTTAGGCATCCCTGTAGGCAAATGAACAGCATTTTCAGCACTGTTAATGCTGGCTGCGGAGCTGGTGCCTATTTAGCTTTGGACTTCTGAGCAAAGAACTGTAATTTGTGCCTAACAGCTTGCATGCCTGGGATCAAATATGGCCCTTGTTTGACATCAGTGAGCCCCTGCAGTCCTAGGAACAGGACAGTCCAAGACAAAGAATTACTGGCTTAGTCAGTAGCAGGAAGAAGATGGGATGCTCACAGGAATAACTTGCAGAATTGTAAGAGGACACTCTTAAGGGCTATGTGAAGAAAGCACAAGTGGTGACATGATGGTAGGAGAAGACCATGACTCTCCTTGGGTAGAAGTACAGTCTCTGATGTCAGTATTTCTCAGCGTCTAAAGGAACATTACTCACCACCTTCAAAGAATAGGAACAAATGGTTCCATCCCCATGGGCTTTGTGCCTTCAGCTGGTTTTGTGGTTATGCAAGTGAATGACCATTAGGGAGGAAGGTTTAAAAACCTTTGAACATGGCTGACTTGTTACCTAATAAAGATTTAAATTGTAGTGGTTAGAGGTGAGACTTCCACACATCACCTCACATGTAAAGCTTCTTGAATATGAAATAGACAATGCTTTTTAAACATTTTAATGTCAGTCAAACAAAGCACCTTAAAAATGTGCAGTGTTAATCTGGCAAATAAATCAGCACTGCAGAAGTAAAATGGAATAAATTTTGTTTCTTGGGGCTTTACCCATTCTTTATTAAAAATAAATAAAAGAAGGCAACAAGAGCTCTTCTTCCTATAAACTAATGAATGTACCCTACGGAGTAAAATATTTTAAGACTTTTCATCCCATCAGGCAAAGAGGTACCAGGTAAACAAGACTTAGGGAAGGAGGAGAAGCAAGCCTGAAACAAGTTTCACAGGGTTTTGTTTAAAGCGCACACAAAGTAGCATTGAGTGCTACTTCTTATTTTAAAATATTTTTATGGTGACACAAATGTTTATTTGTTGAGACCAGGTGGGTCTGGAGCACATGATCTGTCAGTACTGTGTGTGCATCATGCCAACCAAAGGGCAGTTAAAGGACACTGTCCTTCTAGTAATCCTCAATGCACCAAGCCCACATATTGATGGTAGTCAGGACTTAGTCCTGTTATCTGTTGTCAAAACCAAAACCAGGATGGCCTCTTTCTACAATAGTTGTGAGAAACTTTCTTATAGCTAATTTCTAAGCTATAAGCTAATTTCTCAGCTAACTTCTACACTATTGAGCGCAGAGGGTGCTTGAATTTGTGGAAGAAGAAACTTTGCCAACCTTGGCTGCCAGTTATGTGTTTATTTCTAACTGGAAAGAGTAACTAGGTAGAAGGTGGTCATAACTTGGTACGTGGCTACCGCAACACAATGATGCAAGCACAGTTATGTAGAACATATGCCACTCAAATTGCACAGACTTAAATTATGTCTGCCTGTGAACTGCAGTATAAGGTCAAAATTTAAATCATCTCATATACAGCTGCATGACAGTGCAGTCTTGAATGTGGGTATACTTCTAGGGAGGATAAATTCTTTAACCCCCTGCTGTCTTCACTGCAAAGTTACCAATATGATGCATTGGTACATTGAAAATTTTAATGTCTTTTCTGAAAATAGCACTTTTAATGAGTAAATGTTTACTTCTTTTCCTAGCAAATAATACCTTTTACTATGCTTGGTAACAAGCACAAACCATAATTAAAGATGAGCTATGTAATAAACTTGAAAAATACCTTTAGATTGCATTGTGGTTGGATCCCAACATAGTATCCTTGTGTCAGTAAGGTCTACATCAGTTAAGCACAGAATAATCAAAGTTGTCTTCATAGTAAAAACTGTGATTCTTGGACAAAAGACATACTTGAATTCTCACACCTCAGTTATGTTGATTGCACTTGTGATAGTTCAGCAGTTTCTGGATATTAAAACTGTGATGAAAAAATGTTAATAAATAACTTCTGTGAAAACATCGGATTTTGTGGTTTATTACCTTATTCAGTGTTGAATTGACAAACTGACAACAGCCACATTAAGTTAAATCTCTCAGATTTGCACAGAACATTTTGTTCTGCCATCTTTGTCACTGAAAAAGATGACACTTCTTTGCATCCACATTTCATACGGTATTAAGATTTTGGTAACCCTCAATTCCAGTCCCTTGAATCTAAATCAAATAGATCAGACTACTTTGACACAGTAATATGCCATCAGTCCTTTTGTATGCAAGTCTTTTATGCTGAATCAAAGATTTTATCACAAGATAAGGGTTTTGTAGATCTGCTTTTATGATGTGATTACTTGCATGATTCTTTACTTAATTTATTAAGATTTAAAATAAAGTTCTGGAAGCTCATTTATTTCCATTTAGTTAATACAGCTTTGAAGCCTCTGAAACTGTCTTTTAATTTCCAACCTGACTTAGTCTTGGCCAATTTCCATTTTCTTATGTTACTCTTTAAACAGGTGTTGTTTGTCTCCCCTGCTGTCTGTGTAGTAAACTCTCAAGAACTATGTTTACCTGTTCTACTAGATCGTAACAACTTAGCCACCTTAAAGGAGAAGATTTAAGTATGGTAGTCATAAGATCTAGGTTACATTTTAGCACTTGTTTAAAAGTGTTTCCATGTCAAAACTCCCTGCCTAGGACTTTCCAAGACATAAGAAGTTGGTGGTTTATTCACTTCATCAGTGAGTGCTGAAGCTACTTGGCATAAGTGGCTGAAGCTGGTTAGGAATCAGTGATTACCTTGTGTTGCACCAGCCCAATCAAAGGGATGGGGTAAGGCTACTGCTGTTACCAAAATGTACAGTGCAATAACAAAGGGCCAGATTCTGTTCTTCAGTAAAGGACACTGATCATCAGCTCATTCACTCACCAGCCAGTACTGCCTTGTCCAGTATGAGTGCATGAGGTACCATGTATCCAAATACATTTACAAATTTGTTTTTCTGGTGTATGTTTTTTCCTTACAGAAAGACACTTGTATCTCCCAGTACCTTTTATTATCATGATTTAGCACAAACTTCACACACACTGATGCATGTCTTTTTCTTTTCCAGGTCAGTAACATCCAGCATATCCTACCCCTATCTAACAGCAGTGTTTTGAGTTATATTGCACACTAGTATCTCTGGCTACTGTAAAGCAGTTATTCTACTGACAAACATTCTCAAGTACCGATTTGTTATAGAGTAAGCCACAAAACTTGTGAAATCACCACACTTGGCATGACAGCTGGTGATTATTTACACACAGCCAATTAAACCAAGTAAGGACAAGCACCACATGAAAACTTCCTATGAAATGTAGTAATGTCTTTTTTCCTGCTCTCTGATGTACTGAATTATGTCCTCTGACAGTAGGAAGGGAAAGGATCAGCTACTGCACTACTTTTATGTTTGAATACAGACATAAGCTATGGTATACAACATACATCTGTTAGCCTGGCCTGAGTGTTGAGTCCAATACAGAATACCATGCCTGAAAGAGTACCTGACAAGTTCCTAGAAGGAAAGACAAAACTTTATTAGTAGTTACATAAATGTAGTAATTTCAGCCCAGAAATGGTTCCAAATACAATACAACAGCATTTGCAATAAATAACACTTTCTAGAAACAGATTCCTAATATAAATTCTGTAAAACTCACTCATTCACCCACAGAGAGAAGTGCTTCCATACAGAGACAAAATACAGATGTGCAGCTCATCTGCACTTGATTCGTAGCCGGTGCAAAAATCATTTGCCTTTGCTGCCTCCTTTTAAAAATCTTATTTCTAAACTTTGAGTTCCCCTCCTTTGGGGGGAGTTCAGGACATAAAAGGTATGTGAAATGGGTTTTTCTCTGCTGCAGAAGTATGGGATAAGTATTCTAGTTAGGGCTCAATGATACGCAGTAACTGATGTTAAAAAACTAATTCACCTCTATCTCATTTCCCTTCTAGAGGAATGTTTACCTCTCTCAAACCTCACATAAATGGCAGAAGACTATTGTAACCCTCTTTTTATTATCACCATCCCAAAGCTCCATCTGGCTACTGCCCATCATCAGTATATTGGGGGCCAAAACTAGTTTCACTTGAGGCTAAAAGCAGAAACAGGACATTTCCCTCAGAAGTTATTTCAAGAACATCAGACTATTTAAGGAAAGTTTGCATCCGGCATGGAGAACACACATACACTCACTCTGTTAAGTTCACACACTGTTAAGTTCTTTGCACATGTACACACTTCTGTTTGCCCACAAGAGATCAAGAAAAGGAAAACCGACATCATGTAAGTAAACAGCTGACAGCACAAAACAGATGCTTGAACAGTACTTGTATTTGATGCATCTGACAGGGAGAGTAAGACTGCTTACCTAAAAAGAGAGTTGACAACATGTTGTTACATATTAAACAAGAATAACTTCTCCCCCCTCCCAAATAAAATTCTCTGTAATTAGACAGATCACATTTTGCTTTGTTTTCTCTAGTTAATTTGACAGTTTGAACCATGGGACAGAGAATTTGGATGCGGATCCCAGCAGATTTGCCAAGGTAAATTCTGTTTAGTACTGCAGTACCATTTTGGTTAGGAAAATGAAAAACACAAGCCAATGACCTGTTTGCAGCAATGGCAGTTTCATGCTGTGTGTACACTGCATTGAACACTGAAGATGGGCACTGAACCTGTTTACTGCCTCAGGCAGTAATGGTAAGAAAGCTTTTTTCCCAAAAATATACATCTTCCTTAAAAGCAAACAAAGGCAGTCCTTTTACAGGGCTGGACAATCTCTGGTTGTGCATGTAAAACCAAGATGCAAATGAAAATCCAGTGCTTACATATCAAGCCTATGAGGCACTGCAAGTATCAGCATACTGTCTGCCATCAACAACAGGCAGAATCTTACCAGTGCTAAACTGAATTATTTATTTTCAGTGGAGTCTCAGCCATATGTGACAAGCTCTATCTAGTCTCCTCTGCTTTTCAGTGCAGATCAGACTGTTGAGAATAGCCCCATACCTATTTTACAAATCAGCTGCCAGTACATGAAGGAAAACAGTGTGGAAGTAAACACGAGGACCGAGAACCTGCTTCAAACCCATAATAACCCAAACCAGAAGGTTAGAATAAGAATTCTGCCATTGTGTTTTCACCTTAACAGCTAGTTTTCTGACCCTTTCATTCCCTGTATGACCTGACATTCTGCAAGAAAGCTGTGGTTGTAGAAATAAAAATTATACTGAATCAAAACGCAAGGCTTGCTATAATCTCTCCTAAATTCCTGACAAAAGCATGCTTGGCCAAGTGACACAAACATGGGATATCACAAATTTACAGAGCCAGAAATTACTGCTTTCAACTTCTGTGCAAGTTCCATATATAAAGAGCAAACCTGATCTTATGGTAAGAGGAATAACTTCTCTTTCCAAGAAGGTGGAATAATCAAGCTAGTAGAATTAGAAATAGATAAAAAATTAAAACTATATTAGTGGAATAATCAAGCTAGTAGAATTAGATCAAAAATTAAAACTATATTGAATTTTGAAAACAAAACTAAAATACTTTTAGCAACAAAGATGTCAAAACATCATCTAGAGAAGAGAATTTAGTAAGCAACTTCCACTTGCTAGGGCCTTATGCAAGATCCAAAGATTCAAGCCCATAGCATGACTGTGGGAAGGGGAATATAGCCCTGGGAATTCTGCAGCATTAAGGAATGCAAGTTTATTATTCCTGTAGTTGTTTTACCAACTAGAGAATGAGTCTTTTACTTTTGTTTTTGAAAAAAAGATGTCTGAATTTTATTTCCTTGAAAGAACAACCTCCTAGGCTCCAGCACCAGCTTTAAAAAAGTAAATAAGCCCAACACACGTAAGTGACTGACTTTACAAAACTGACAGATGCTGCTGACTGCACTGACATGTCCTAAAAGGTAAGCTTATAGATAAAGGCACACTGGATACAGTATTCAGCAGAAGCATTAATGGCAGCTTGGCAAATACAAAGTTGAAATTGCTTAAGCAAGTTGTTTGCTTGTTTAAAAATGCATGTTTCCAAGAGCATGATTTCTGCTAGAACATTCTGGGAATTTGTGCAGAATGGATTAAGCCCAACATTTGGATTTCAAATGGTTTGAGTGGGCCTTAACTTTCTTCAGGAATACTTTAAAGGGAACACTGCATTATTATGTTAACACATCTGGAGCAGAAACTGAAAGACAACAGAAGCTGATCTTGTTTTTATTGACCAAGTTATTTAAAAATATATATACATATACACACACACTCTCAAGGTGGGGAGAGTGTGAAAGTAGAGTTGTTTCAATAAACAGCCTAAATCCCTCATACACAGAGCTAAAACTTAAGCTTCTGAAGAAAGCAAATCATACCATTTATACTGCACTTTGCTGGTGGGTATGGAAAAAACACAGACAACACCTGTATTAGCCCTTTTCAGTTCTTCACAGCCTCTGCCACCACAATGGCTCCTGCAGCCACACAAAGCTCTCCAGAGAAATGCAGGGCTGGGCACAGGGTAAATGCTCCTTGGTGCCACACTAGTAGCCTTAGGGACTGCTGCTGACTACATTTGAGAGTCAAAGGTATGAAACAGGTTACGAGCATGATGTCTTGCTGCAACTAGAGACTACTGATCCCTTCCAACCTGGATGATTCCCCTGACTGTTGCTTGCCCAACTCCAATAACAAGGGAAGCACAGCAGCCATAGTGTTCAGCTACTCCATTCTGGCAGATTTCTATGAAAGGACTCAAATTCTCCACTAAATTATTCCTCATTATGGAGATGAGCTATATCCCCTCCCTGACCGTCCTAAACTGCTCCCATTCATCTCTGTACTGTTCCACCCTTTCTGACAATGGGTTTTCTATCACTGGACTGAAAAAAAAAAATCAAAAAAGTTTAAAAAACCCCACCCTCTCCAAAACGCTCCCAGAGGAATGTTTTCTCCACCAGAACACATCATTCTTCCATCTCAAGATTCCAGCACAGCAGTAGAGGACCCCCCAGGAAAAGCTAATACCGTGGCTAAACAGTACCACTGACAGATGTCCCCACAAGTGAGACTTATGTCTAAAAGCCAGGTTGTCAGTTTGGGACTTCGAAAACAGTACTGGGGGCATAATTTTAAAGCTGAACAAACATGCTGTAAAGAAACCACCAAGACTGTGACCAAGAACATCAGAACTTCAACACAGCTACCCCTCCCAAACACCTAAAAGGATCTCTTTAGGCCAAGACATCCAGTCACTGAATAGCCACAGAGGGAAAAAACCCCAATCTAAGGTTCAAGCTAAAAGCAGTACTGGTTTCCATAACAATGAGGGTAGGTGTTGAACCTCCAGTTCCACACAAGGGTATCTGCCACAAGCATTTCACTACACAAGTGCCTGGCACAGTCTTTAAACTGAGCGCTGAGGCTGACAGATGAAAAGTCATCTCAGTTGAGCATTCAGTCTGAAAAGGTCCAGAGCTCCTCAAAAGTGCTCTCTAAACAAAAAGTTGTTTGGGATGCTCAAAACGCTTCCAAAAGTGCATCACACCAAGTCTGTCCTGCCTTTCTGCTACAGTTTCCTGGACGGATGTGGCAGAGCCAAAGCATTTTCTTCATTACAGAAGCAACCTGAGGCTGGACTGCAGACAACATCTCTTCTATGTAAATACAGGGAACACTGCATCCTCCAGGACACAGATTACATTACACTACAGCAGATTCAGTGCAACTGCTAATTTTACACTTTCTTTGAAAACAAAGACATTTTCACCCAATGAACACTGCCTTAGAAAAGGAAGTAACAAAGAACAGTCAGGTAAACACAATGCACTAAAAATGCACTCTGTGTTTCCCTCCTAAACTGAAAATCAAGGTGGAGCCTGTAGCCACATATTGCTCTCTACCGTTTTAAGGGAATTTATCTATGTTGGCTTTAGCTGCTATAAATCACACTGCTTCTCCAAGAGAGCACTAGAAATACAGGACAAGAATCTGAATGCCATTGTTAGTTACCATAGTTTGTAGTGTAACAGCCCTGGGTAGTTTTGTAGCAGTGATATAGAAAAAAAGGCCTTCTGAAGTTCAGACAAACATTCAGCATGGAACATGCAAGAAATAAGATGTCCTTTTCATGGTTCCTATAATGGTAACAGAAGAGTTAGCTGACCATCTAATCCTTTCTCCTTCCTTCCCCTACCTGTGATAGAAATTTGTCCTTTCATCTGCAATTAGTTGATATTTTAGGAAGCTTTTGGTTCTGGAAAAACAGAGGTGGGCCAACATGTTTCAGGTGCGTCAGACCAGCATGTTCTGTGCTTTTACCCTCATTCAGTTATCTGTCTTTGGAGCTGTAGTTGAAGGAAACTCCATTTCTGATGGATCCATTCATAAGTGTTCTAGGATTTTCTCTTTCAATCTTTTCTCTGCTGAAGATAGTGTCCTGATCACTATCAAACTCTGACTCAGAGACCATCAGACTGGAGTTGTGTTCTGTACTTCTGTGTTTTATACCTGACAATAAAAAAGCAAAACAAATCCATTAGAAAAGCTTGACTTTTAGTAACAACTAACCATCCCCTCCTCTGCTGTAGTATGAGAGGTGAGGACATTCTCAGCAATGCAATGTAAGTGTGCACCACTGCCACCATCAATATAAGAACTGGCTTAGAAAGTGTCATCTACTGTCAGGCAGATACTCTTCCAACTTCATTGCAGGCCCATCAGTTTATGGCTCTGAAATGTGACTATATGCACTTAAATTTGAAATAATTAGATTATCTTAGTACATACCTAATGTACTTTTAATAACTCAAATCTGGAAATTAGTCTCTCCACTCAACTATCTTATTAACATGAGCAGCAATGAAAGGTCATGGTTTCTACAGAAATGTTATTTCTGTCTTTCTAGGGCAGAAATTTCCCAGTATGATTTTATTTCCTTGGATTCCAACACTTCCCCTGCTAAAAACTGAGACTCAGTAAATCAAAATATATATGAACAGCAGCTGAAATCTACTGATGATTAACAGGGCACTTATGGGTCAGCAATTACTTTTTATTGCTGTGCAGCAATAAAAACAGCTCCAAAAACATTACTCCATGTGCAGAGGAGGAAGGGTTACATGGAGAAAGTCTGTGGGACAATTAGATGTTCTAAATGAAGACTAAGAAGCTCAGAGCAGTGGCTGAGCCCAAGGCTTCATGAAGAAACGAAGGGATTCTCCCCCAACCAATCCACTGTCTGTTTGCCTCTGCCATTCCCCAACTTGCAGGCCAGCTTCTGGGCTCCTCCTGACTACGGGTATTAATTCAGATACATTGACAGTCTGCTTGGTGGATAGTTCCCAGCTTACCATATGGCACTTACCATATTTGGGTCGTAGCTCCATTCTCTCCTGCTCATCTATGTTATCTAGGATGGTATATTTTGTTTTCTTTCTTATCTTTGTCCTCTTTCTGCTAAAAAGAAAGTTACCATAAAGACATTTAATTCTCTTGTACAGAGATAAATCTACTTCCTATTCCTTTTCATACACATACCCAATATACCATCATTGTACTTTCTCACCTCCACTTAAAAATAGTTTTTCCAGTTTAGACCTGCATAACGCAGCTGTACAATCTGAACAAGACAGTTTAGTTTCTTTTCTCTCTGATATACAAAGATGAAGAAAGCAAGACAGATTGATCTGCTTCCCTAGACCACAAGGGTTCAGTTTGCTAAATTTCAACATAGTAACTACAGACAAAGTAGACATGTATTTGTTAGCGCCCACAGTTCACAGAGAAGCCTTCTTACTGCTCAGTCAACATCACAGCAACAACCAGCCACTTGGTCCCTGCCCTAAGCTCCTCCAAAAAAATGGGGTTCCTTTGGCAACTTAAAGGCTTTAAAATCTCTAAAACTCCAGCCAAATTTTAGGTTTACAGTGTATCTTCTTCCTGTAGTTTCCGCAAGGCAAAGAGAATCTCTTGCCATTCTGTCCCATGCAATATTTCCCTCCTCTTTTTCAAATGCATCTAAATCAACCAGCTCTCACTCTCTGACACAGCCACGTGAGGGAAAAAGGACAGAAGCAGCTGAACTCCTAAACATCCCTTTATCATAAAATTTACACAAGCCTGTGCTTCTCCACCCTCCACCATGAAGGTGGAGTGGGATACACTTTACTATTTAAAGCTTTCTGCTAACAGCGCTGTTCCTTCAACCATAAAAAGAAAATCAGTATCAACTCCCACACATCCTCTACATACTGCAAAGACACCCTAGAAAAAGTTGAAAATGCAGAAAGATTTTGATGGCATTTTTTTTTGCTAATGCCTGAACAAGCTATCTATTTGCTGAGCTGTTAGAGCTGCAGCAAAAACACTTGCTCTACATGACAGAACTTGCAGGGGCTTGTCATTTGAAAGAGAATTTCTTATCAGCTCACTAGGAAAGACTGCAGGGGGTGGGGGCAGAGCAGCAAACAACATTTAGTAGTAGACAAAACTGTTTAAGGAAAGAGGAAGCAAGAATTTTGCATGACTGAGATCACTGGAGTACTCTCCCTGTCAGACACACACAGCCCACCTCTCTTCCCCTCCCATCCAAGGGAGACATCAGATAGGGAGCAGTTCCTTTCCCATGACCTAGAACAATCCCACATCAATGACCTTCAGGTCATGCCTCTTTTTTCTTAGCATGGAGTACCTGGAGGACTCAGTGGGAGATCATGATGAGCTGCAGTATACTCTCAGCAATTTGACATTAATTATCACTTAATATGAAGGATACTGCAATATTAGCTTTTTGGTTTTTGTAAGACAGGAGAGCACAGACATACAAATGGATACTCCCTATTCCAACAAAAGGGTGCCTCTATAGAAACAGCTATAGGAAGTTCCTCAAATGTCCAAAGAGAGTTCAGTGGTTTACAGAATCACAGAATATTTGGAGCTGGAAGGGACCCACAAGAATCATCAAGTCCAACTCTTGGCCCTGCACAGGACATCCCTGAGAATCACACCATGTGCCTGAGAGCATTGTCCAAATGCTTCTTGAACTCTGTCAGGCTTAGTGCTTTGACCACTCCCCTGGGGATCCTGTTCCAGTGCCCAATCACTCTCTGAGTGAAGAGCCTTCTTCTAGTTTAGCACCAGTTTAGTGCTAAGGACTGGACTAAAATCTGGCAGTTGTGTGTGGTTTTTGCATATACCCCATCAAAAAGAAACACAAATCATGTACCTTTTGCAACAGCAGATGCAGAACCAGACGAGCCCTACCATGACCACAATCAAAGTAAAAACAGATACAGTCACATAGAGTATACTCCACTCTGAAAAAAGAAACACAACAGTGGTTTGTGAAGTCATAAAAATAGAATAATTTCTAATACAACTCTATTAAAATAACCAGTCCTGAGGAATGAGGAGTGGCAACAGGAACTTAGGAAAACTCAGAACCTTTGTATTCTCAGAAGAATCCCTAAAAATTCTTAAGCTTTAAGACTGAAAGTGTATGTTAGAAAATTTTCTTCTACTCTAGTATCTTTTACCATCCCAAGATACCCGAAGTCTATGCAGGAACTGAGAGTCATGTGAAGGGGCATGGCTACCACCTCAGTTACCATTCTCTAACTGAAATAAACATAGGTGTACTCTGGGCCTGGCATTCCAGTAATGCTTTAAAAGAGCAGCTGATTAGAGATTGATCCTTCTACCCACACACCTACAATCATAAATCCAGGAAAACGGGAGGATACAGAGAGATATGCAACCATATGAACTTTAACATGTGTGTACTCATTATTTTTGATGTTATTATTACACCATGGAACAAGAAAGCTTTAGGGCAGAGCAGCAGGATGTCCCAGGCTCAGACCTAAAACCTACCATCCTTGTCGTTAGTCCTTGTTCACTACTTATCCTGTTGTCACTTAATGGCTTAAACCAAGCTCCTTATAAGCATTTACAGATTTACTTGAAGACTAGTGCATTGCTCAGAAAATGCCTCCAAGCCTGTACAGTACTAAGAGAGCTGAGCTTTATTTCAACTTAAGTAGAAGACAAATGTAATTTAAATTTTAGTATAAATTATTTTAAATAGAGAGTATTAGATGATAAGTTAGGTGTGCCACAGAATATAGGCATGATGATGTTAGTGGAACTAAATTGTGTTTCCCATGTGCAACAGGCAAGCTGAAAGTAACAGTAGAATTAATCAAGCTAAAAAGCAGAAGTTCTGAAGGTGATTATACTGGTTAGTCCACAACACTGACTTAGTCAGTCCTTAGATCAGATCATACTTCCAGCACAGAAGCCTCAACCATCTACTCAGAGAATCTCAGTTGCTGCTGCTTTTTCAGCTTTGCAACAACTGGATGAATACTACTCAAAAGCTTCACAATGCCCAGATTACCCAGCAACCCCTCCTACTGGCTGCAAATTGTTGCAAGATCTTTCTCCCATGACAAACTTTTCACACTTTTTTCCTCAAATAGTGATTCTAAACTTCTAAAATATTTTAAGCATAGGCTACTACTGTCAAGATATTATCATTTCAATACATTATTCAAATATCTTTCTATGGAAAGGTATTGTTGGGCTGGAAACCAGAGATTGTTTTAGTCTTACCTCAGCATCTACCTCCTAAGCCCTGACAGCAAATAGTCAACAGTCTCACAAGACAAGGAATTATTCCTGAAATACAGCCCACAACACCCAAACTCACCACAATTACTCTCTCCATCATTTAGGTAACGATGAATCAAGTTTTCCATCCACAGCTGGTAGCAAATGCAGCGCTTTGTTATGGGGTCACAGTGTCCATGTCCAGAGCATTTTAAAAGACAGGCTACGAACAAAATCAAACATTGGGTCAGTTGTGTATACGGACAACTTGTCATGCATCCACTTACTGTGAGACTAGATTAGTGGCAAAGCATCTAGTTTGTAACTCTTTAATATTTTTTTAAAAGTCCCTTTCCTTTCGTGTTATGTCTCAAATAGATTTACAGTTCATCAGACTGCTGGTTGTGAAGAGAAAGAATGTATCTTACGCAAGCAATATTGAAATGGGATGCAGGTCAAGAACAGTATATTCTAACCAGAAATACAGATGAGTTGAAGCTGTGGAATTCAGACCTTGTCCTTGCTTTGACATATTTGTAAGAACTTCTGAAGTACCTGAGAATATCAGGGTTTTCACATACTACAAGGCAAGCATCATACCAAACTAGACTGCATTTCAGTATGCCAAAACTTATATACAGGATCTGAGGCCAGAATGTTTACATACCTCATATACTTCCAGAAGTAGCTATTGCTAGATCAATGTGTCACATCAGGCTAAAATAAAAAGTTATTCCTCTTAAAACTTAAGAGCAGCAGATTTGCTACATCAAAAAATGTTAACGCATATTTTCAAGTGAAATCTACATATTTCAGTAATCCCAGTACATTTATACTGACAGAGTATAAAGACAGAACTTACTACATAATCAATGACTTTGTTTGTATTTGAATCATTATGTCCTGATTTTAAGTTTTGGAGAAGTCACATCTGTAGTATCTGAGTACTGTAAAGGGTTCACATTACTAGTGAATTTTAAAATAGGCTTAGAAGTTCAAGCACCTTTTTGGGAAAAAGTAGTAGTTCATTATAAGAAACCCCAGCAACCTGTCCACATTGTAAACATTAGAAGACTAGGTTATAACACAGCCATCACCCAGTCATTTAGCCTGATACATGCAGACAAGGACAAGTTAGTTACATGCCTATTTCCTGAACACTAGAAGTCCTGAAGGAACCAGAGAAGTTTCACCCATCTTCCAAGAAAAGATGATATGTCAGGTAAGGAGTAATGGGTTCAAACTGAAGAAGGGAAAGTCTAGGTTATATGAGAGAATAAAGTTTTTTACTGTAAGAGTGGTGAGACACTGGCACAGGCTGCCCAGGGACATGGTGCAACCCCGATCCCTGGCAGTGTTTGAATGAAACCTTGAGCAACCTGATCTAGTGAGAAGGTGTCCCTGCCCATGGCAGGGGGGCTGAGACTAGATAATCTGTAAGGTCCATTCCAACCCTTAAATTCTATGATTCTATGATCTTTAGCCTCATTCCCCAGGTCTTCATGATGCAGACCAGATTAGGACGTGCTTTTGTCTGCTGTTACAGATGATGTCTTTTAAAAGAACACAAGTGGCACCAATCTACCACAAATCACAAAGCATTTTAAGTACTGTCTTCAACATCATCTTTTGGGAAGCTACACCCAAGCCCAGACACCAGATGGCAGACAGAAGGCCTTCATGCACTGTTTCTAGGTGCTGTGCTAGCCAAATGCTTGCAAAGTTCTGAGATCCAAAACATACCAGCTGTGTCAACTCGCAGGACTTTAAAAAGCAGAAAGTCAGCCTTCTGTTTCAAGAGCTGCACATGCAGAGTTCGTGAGACATCTGATGCCTTGATCACCGTGGAAGGATGCCCGTTCTGCACGTAGAACACAACTGCGGTGCTGCAGAAAGAACAGCTAATGTCGTGACTAATGTCAAAGATCACTTTCATCAGACATTCAGTTTATAGTCTTTTATTTGTTTCTGGAAAGCAAATGTCACCACTGTTAAAGACTAGGGAATTCTGTCCACAGATCAGTCAACTCCATTCAAATGCCATGGACTTCATTCTGAGTTGGGAGTACCAGCAATTCTCTGGCTTCTCAGTTTCACGGAAGAAAGGTGAGAACAACAGTAAATGTAATTCTCTCCTTGGTCTTCCTGGCTTTTGCATTAAAAAGTATTAATAGATTTGCTTTCTCCACTTTCACATATAACCTGTCACAAAGCACTCCAAAGCAATTTCACTGACTTAAAAAAACTGAATTAAATAGGGGAAAAAGCTTTGTGTGGAAACCCTCTTTGCAAATCACCTACAATTTTTAAGTTGGGTAATGGTGATCTCATCCTGTATCAGACACTTCAGGGAACATTTACATCTGAAAAACTGTAATTAAAAATATCATAGCTATAAATCCTAGATTTTTCCATACTGTGTTTTTAAATTTTAAGAGGTTCATCAAGATCTAAATAAACACCCAAATGGGTTTTAAATTACCATGCAGCTAACAAGAAATAATTTAAGGATAACTCATGTCAACAGGTTCTATCAAATTATGCTGAGAAGTTTCTCTGGGTATGCACAGCCATCTCTAGCTCTTTACACCAAGTAGAGGGAGTATTTCTACTTCACAGTAAAATACCACACAGGAGAATCCACTGTGGAGTTTTCTCTGAAAAAACAGATTTTTATCACCAATTAGTTACATAGGAGAAGGTTTATAAAATATTAAGAATATCAAAACCTTAGAGAAAAAGTAGAAAAAAGGGGAATAAAATAGATTTGATCAAACAGAGCTAGAACCTTACTTTGAAATACAATACTTGCTTAACTGTGAGAAAGCATGTCTGTCTCACTCCACCCAGCATTTGTGGAAAAAAAAGAGCAGCACTGTATGCAGCAAAGACACTGAAATATATATGCATGCACTTTCTTTAAAGGAATAAATACAAAAATTTGTACAGAATTTTTAAAATTTTTTCAGTCTTGAGCCCCCACAGAGCTTACTTCACTGTTTTCTACTGCAGAATGAATTCACCGTTCAAAGTATATTCCGTTGAGAAGTAGAGCATTTTTGTCATCTTAGAAAAGATTATTTTGCAACTAATTATGAGCTATCAAAGAGTCACAGAAAATCACAAATCTTTCTGCCGCAGCAGGACATCTTTGTACCTTATATCTGAGTAGGCTTGTATCTTCTGAACTTTGATATCTGAATCCAAAACATTCAGCAGTACAGCCAGCTGTCTCACCAGAGTGTCCTTCTGCTGTTCACTCAGCTGTCCCACTCCAACCTGCAGAATCAGCTCCACCAGACCATTCCTTCTGGGATCTGACAGAAGAAGAACACACTATTCCTTCAGAGCCTGGCAAATATTGCACTACCAACTGAAGACAACATGCAGTACTTGAAAGTATTTATTAGTATTATATTTTCCTGCATAAGCCACATACACTGCTAAGTCAACTCTTTCATGTTCTTAGGAAAGTACTTAGCCTATATTTTCACATCCCCTCTGAAACAAACCTGGTGGGTCCTACAATAGCAACCTATCTTATCAATAGAAATATACTTCAGGGTGCACTTCAGTTCAGTGTTCACACATTTCAGTGCAGAATACCAACTTCTGTTCTTCTAAACGGTGTGATCTTAATGTCAGAGGTAAGCACTAGGGGAACCTAATTCCCACGTTCCCTGCTAGTAATCTACTACTCATTACCACTCAGGACAGGAAGCCAAAGATGGACTCATAAGCATGCAAGACTGTGAGAGCAGGTCTAAATGAGGATGGTAAATTTGAGAAATAACAGATATGTTTACCCTTATAAACTGAGGGTTCTGTTAAACAGTACTTGAACTTCTAGAGTTCCTTGCAAATAAAACAAGTTTATATAACAAGCAATAACAAAGCATGAAAATACAGCTTACAACCCCCTGAAAATCTCTGAGGATTGATTTTGTCCTTCAGGATGAACAAAGGTAAACAAACAAAGACACACTTTCAACCATCAAACACATCTGCAGCACTTGTGCCTAAACATAACATTTACCTCCCATCTCTTTCTATTGGCCAAACTGAATAACAAACAGAAACAAAAAAACCTGCAGTGAATGAAAAGCAACAAAAGCCTAATGAAAATATTAAGTATAATTTTTATTTATTTATGCTCCCAAGATGATTGTAGTAGTTAAGAATCCTGACATCATTATCTACCACACTCAGGTCTATTCAGAGAACAGTGAGATAGGGAGAGACCTGTTTGCTTTGTGTTTTGAGAGAATCTTGCCAACATCTAAAGAAATAAGTGAAAAGGAGAACAAAGATGTGGTATTCACAACGTATCGATGACCTTTTAATTGTCATACCAGGCCGCACTTCAACAGTTGCTGAATCAACATCTGAGTCTCCTTTAGCATCTGTCACTTTCAAGTGAAAAGTATAGGTTCCTTCCACCAGATTAGTTAGCTGCAGTACTGCCTCATGGTCTGACCCATGGATCACATCCTGCAAAAAAAAAGTACAGGCATAATTACACTCAGAGAAAGTTGCGGGTTTGACTATCAAATTGCCTATCCAGTGTAACAGCGTGAGTTCTTGCTTTGACTTTTGGGACAAATGTGAGCTACCTTCATGACACTTACCCCAGCTGCTGGGCTTTGACCATCCCGAGTCCACAAATATGACACAATCCCCTGGTCATCAGCAGACCTTGAGCCATCCAAGGTAACAGAGTTATTTGGAAGGACTAGAACATGCTTCCCACCAGCACGCGCCCGGGGTGGACTGTTGTTTTCTAGCCATAAAAATAGTGGAGGAGAAGGATTTGCTTTCAAAACATGAGAAATGTGACATGCCATTGCCAATACACCCACACTGCAATTCTTTACCTGATGATTACAGGCAATAACAACAGAACCTCATATCAAAGCTACAAGGAAAGGATGAGTGGGTTACAAAATTTGGCTCCAGGATTACTAGAGTCTAACAAAAGCAGAGCTGCACCATGAGAAAAAAGATATTTTTTAAAAAGCATTGTGAGATATTCTTTTTACAGTCTTACAGTAACTTGAACATTAGATCTTCTCAGTCAAGCAAAAAGACTTTCTGCCTACATAGAAACAGTCCAGTATGAGATTGCCATGCTGGAATCTTTTCATCTGGAGAATCACACCCAATTGAAGCTTCTGTAAGATGTTGCATCTTCACAATGTCTGTATTTTGGCCAACTGTAATCAGAAAACTTAAAAGTAAATCTAGTTCCTAAAGGCTTTTTGCTTACCTCTAGCAGTGAAACTAAGGCATTCATTGAACAGCTGACAAAAAAAATAAGCCAAACACCTTCTCTTTTCAGAAACCAGACATCACTGAATTTTTTCTTTAGAACAAAACTGATAAGACTGTCAGTGATTGAATTAACTGGCAAGCTGCTCAAGCAGCAACTAGGCTTACCTTCCTTCACAGTAATAGACAGCACAGATGCACTGCTTAAGCCCTGTTGGTCTTTCACGGTCAGCCTGAAGCGATAGGTACCAACTTGAAGACCAGTCACAGTTGCTATTGCTTTGTCATCATTTTCCATCTGTACAGAGCTTGGTCCACTGAAATGAAACATCTCAGAAAAATAATCCTGTACAGCGAGCCAAACTGTTCATTCAGCTGCATTTCTCATGCCATTTGCTTTTATATATTGCAGTTCTACAACTGCTATAAGCACTGATGGCTAAAGAACTATATGAGACATGAGTTTAAGTTTAGAGAATTCATAAATGGATTTTTTCAAGACATTCAAAGCACCCAAGCACCTCATACCCAGTTATTAGAAGAGTGGAATCAGGGTCCCAGATTCCAAGTTCTGCACCCCAGAACTTCAACCTTACTGCTGTACTATTTCAGGGGAGCATGTAAACGCCGTTGCCCTAAGAACCACTCACAGCATTTACAGGCTGCCAGCAAACCTGTTCCTGTACCACAAGTATGATAGTTGCACGAACTAATACCTTGTCCTTTTATTAAGGATCAGCTAGGTCTGCACATAAACATACAATTACAAACTTTTGTAAAACGTTTTCAATCATCACTCATGGCTGCTTTAGTCTACTACTGAAAGTTCAGGCTAAAGTGACTGTAAATTTACTTTATTATTCAATAAACCATCAACTGAGAAAACCAAGTTTTAAGCACTAATGACAAAACTTTGTACATTACAGGAAGCTACTGTTACTTGCTTTAAGAGGAGACACAGAAGTTCCTGTCATTTTCTCAAACTTTGTAACAGGAGGCCATAAAATAACACATTTCAAAACATAAGCAGAGATTGTCTAAGCTTCTCAGGTTGAATTTAAAATTACTATTTCTTACCCCATTACCACCCAAGTGTGAAAGTTCTGAAAGCAATTCTCAAACAGTGCATCACTCAACACAATTGCATTAAAGGCTCTAGCACTTTCACTTTGTTCTCTATTTTATTGGAGATTAGTAAAAGCTCTAGATACCTGATATTTTCCCAATGATAGAAGACAATGCCTTGATCATCCTGGCTTTTGCTTCCATCCAGTGTAGTACTTTCTACTGGGAAGGTTAATTCCTTGTCAGGGCCAGCCACTGCTATTGGAGGACTGTTATTTTCTGCAAAATTAGTATTTAGTGTACGACATTTGCTAGGTAGTCACTGGCAAGGCTTGTCAATCAGAGGGATGATTTGACACAGAATATCATATTAAAAATTTGATATATTGACTCAGAAGGTACAAATCACAAGCATAACATGCACAAGCCAGCAGATGGGAGAGATCAGCTTTGCAACAAGCCAAATCCCACAGCAAGTACTTCCCTTTTTCACAGTCCCACCTGAAGGCACAGTCACACTCCCAAAATTTTCCTGCATGCTCAATGCATTTTATGAAATGCTATATAACAACAGTGGTGCGGTATTCTCCTGGTTCCACCACTCCAGCCCTTTCAAAACCTCCTTCACTCAAATATGGTTCTTTGCCCTCAAAGATCCTGACCCATGTTTCCTGCTGTTCAAGATCAGAATGACACCACTAAGTTATTGCCAATTCAGAGCCTTTGAGGACTTAGTGCAGAAACATATAACCTGTTACTCTGTTTTCAGCCTCTGGTTTAGTGGCATGGTAAAACTGGCAATGCTACCATTTGCCTGGGTATTTATTTACCCTTAGGCCTGACTTCGGCAATAGCATCTTTCTAGCTCCACACTATAACAGGTTTAAAAGGCACCATCACACACTGTGCTTCCAATTCATGTTCTTGATTTCTGCAGCAACTGCCTGCTGTAAAGTTGTCCCAGAAGGGATCATCTATAAAAAGATGTGTATTAAGTGACAACAGGAAGATAAAGCATAGTCCCACAGTGGAATATGAGACCTTGACATAGGCAGAAAAGGCCACTTTGGATGTAATAATAGGCAAACACATTAAAAAAAAAAGGCATTAAAATTTTTTTTTAAAATCTCATGAGGCCTGGATGGTTTGGGCTCATTCACTCCCAAACCTATACAAACTTGAGAAAGATGCAGCTTTTGAAAATTCTTTGCTTGACACTTTTCCCTAGAAAACACAATGTAATTCTAGAGAGAATTCAAATCACAGAAGGACTCTTGCAAGAGAACTGAAAAACAGTACAAAAACTGAGCAAAGCATTGATGGATACCTGAACAGCTTTCCAAACAGACTTTGTAGGGCATTAAACTCAAGAGTTTCAATTTAGCTTTAGAAATACACTCAAACAGATCTCTGTGCAGGTTGCCTTACATAATCATGCTGGTGTGAGCCCTGAGGATCACCACCTGGACTTTCTGTGACTCTACACTCGTTTTAACTATCTGCTTTGACAGAAAGTGGAGGTGGAAAGAGTCCTTGATCCAGGGATACCAGACAAGCAGACTGCCATCTCAGTGGTGCAGTGCAGGGAGATGAGGCATTTTGAGAACAGCACTGACATCAGGCTGGCCCACCCTGGGGACCCAGACGTGCTTGCAGCTGACTTACCAGGCTGTACGATCAGTGTGACCTCAGCTGTGGATCGCTGCCTCGCAGAGTCTGTGACAGTCAGCTGAAACGTGTAATCTCCTTCCTGCATTGCAGATAACTGGAGGTACGGTGTCCGTACTCCCTTCACAGCATAAGGACAGAGCATGAGACAAAACAGAAATGTTCATGGATAATGAAAGGCCTTGCAGAGAAAATGTGAGGAAAAAAATTGCTTTAATTCATAAATGCAGTGTTTGAGCAAGCAGTTTAAGCACCTTACAAAGAGGAGGCTTAAAATTTGACACACAGACAGATGTAATGTGTTCACTATTGCAACTGTCCCTACCAACCCAGAGAAATATCTATAGAAAATAAATCTTAATTTCTTCTGTTGGTATAATTACTGCATTACTTCTGAACAATAATTGTAAAACACATTGGACACTAACAATCTCCATGAGCAAATTAAAGACTGATGAAAATTTCTACAGCTCATTCCATTTTCTTAAAGATATTTTAAAAACAAATACCATGACATTCTTCAGTATTTATAAAAATTGTTAAACACAAAACCAAGCTTGACTTGAACCCAGAGAAACAGGTTTATAGAAAAGAACATATTAAACAAGACAACTCTGTACTGAGTTTACTCTTCCAGAAATATTAGCTAGTATCTATGTAAGCTCATAAAATGACTGGGCCCAACTATAGGTCCTTTTGCTAATAAAATGAACATTTGTGGCATCTCTCCTATGAGGAACAGCAAATCACAACGCAGTTAGGTTTGGGGTTTTTTTGGATAAAGACAATGAGAACAAAGGGACTGGATAAACAGTCAACTAACCAGCAGAGGTACTAATTACATTGCACTCTAACAACAGATACTATGTAACACACCAGAAACCAGCACCCTCTGGCACAAGTCCAGAGAAGGGTCATGAAGACAGATCAGGGGGCTAATGCACATCTCCCATGAGACAGGCTGAGAGAGTTGGTGCTGTTCAGTCTGGAGAAGAAAAGGCTCCAGGGAGACCTTATAGCACATTCCAGTACCTGAAGGGGGCTTGAAAGGAGGGAGAGGGATTTTTTATATGGGTAGATAGTGACAGGATAAGGGGGAATGTCTTCAAACTGAAAGCTGGCAGGTTTAGATTAGATATTAGAAGAAATTCTTTACTCAGAGTGTAGTGAAGCACTGGAACAGGCTGCCCAGAGAAGTTGTGGATGCCCCATCCATGGAAGTCTTCAAGGCCGGGTTGTATGGGGCTCTGAGCAACCTGGTATAATGAGTGCCATCGCTGCCCATAGCAGGGGAGTTGGAACTAGATGATCTTCAAGGCCTCTTCCAAGTCTAACCTTTCTATGATTCTATGATCCTCAGCGTTAGGTACAAAAACATTACTAGCCTGTTGAAAAGAAACTTTAACATGCAATGGTATTTCCACATTAAATACCCAATGAATCCGCTGGATATCTCAAGCAGTCACTCCCTTCTTTCAGGAAGGCTGCTTTAAGATTGAAGCTCTCAAAACTGTGAGTTCCATTTCCATGGATGGTTTTGGAAAGATTTTGTCTTGGTAAATGAACAGAAATAAGCCATTATGCTGTAAATTCTTCCATAATTTTGTAATTGCCTCTACAGTGTAAGCTTGCATTGATATTACTCCTTTCCTAAATAGATCTACAAAGTGATGTCTTTCCAGTTCTGAAGGTCTAAAGCATTTGCCAACATAGCAGAAATCATGTCTCTCATAAAAAATGGCTTATGAGTTTCAGCTGGCTTCATTACACTAATTACCTCAACTGCCTACAGAGCTGTAAGAATTTCCACCTTACTGAGTGCAAGTTGACTGAAAATGTTTATTACCTTTTCTCAGATTTAAAAAAAAAACAGCCATGAAAATAAGAAAACCAACTCAGTAAGCATTCATTGGAAACCCATGTTTTAGTGAGCATAAAAACCCACCAAAAAGCATGGCTGCATAACACTGCCAAAAGATCTTGCCATCTTTCACTCAGAAAATTAAGTTTCTATTGGAGTTCTACTTTCTCCGCAAGAAAGCATTACAAGAAAACTCTGACTACCCCTATGTTCTCCCAAAACCAGTTTTCAGCATGCTCAGTACCTCAGAAGATAGAAACCTGTGGAGCAGGCTCTAGGGTTCAGGGACAGACATTGTGAACTTGAACCACCAGGGAACAAACAATAGTGTTTGGCCCCGAAGAATGAAAAAAAATATTATGATAAGGAAATAAAAGTATTATCTAAAATAAATACATCTGAGATGACAACAAAAAAAAGTTACATCACGCTAGACATTTCAGTGCTTCTGAGCAGTTCCTTTGGTATGTCTGCTTGTGTTAGAGATAAACAAGCTTTCCAATCCTATGCATGGAGAAATAGACATACCTGCATAGCTACAACTTTGCCTTTGCTTTTGGGACTGAGCGACCATTCATAGCTGACAATCTCATGGTCATCACTGCTCTGGTTTCCATTCAGTGTGATGAAGTTTTGAGGCAACGTGACTGCCTGATTAGGTCCTGCATTGGCAATAGGTGGGTAATCCACTGGTTTGCTGACAGTCAGAGATGCAATGGTAGAGTTGGCTGCTCCATCTGAATCAATCACTGTGAGTCTACAACAGGAAAAATATTGGAAATCTGTTAAGATGGCCTTCTGCCAAGTTCTAGATTCACAGGCTAATTTTTTTTGGCACTTTTTCAAACACCACCTAAAACAGAGTCACTGATTAGATGGTACATACTTGTGTTTCAGATGCACATATCCCTCAAAAGAGGTAGGAAAGAAATTTTGAAAACCGTTTTCCAACACAGCTTGCAACCTTTAAGAAAAAAAAAAAAGCCTAGCTATCCTGGATTGTAGATGAAACCCTTAGCCTGCAGTCAATGGCGACTTCACCAATTTCAAACAAATTTCATTGGAAACTCTTTTAAAAACGTACTTGGTAAAAAACAGGGATTTCATTCATCAGCCATAGTGCAAGAGTCCCTGCTAATACCTATATGCAAAACCACTCTGGATGTTCAGAAGCTCTGCTTATAGCACAGCAGCAGATCCTAACTTCTTATTTTCTTGAGGTACACTATCACTAATTTTAATGGAGCTTAGTATCAATATCAAGTCACAAATCTAAAACAGTACAGGGTTTAAAAATACCCAAAGATTATTACCTCTGAGAAACACAAAACTAAAATCATCTTAAAATGAGACTGCTGCAGACACCTCTGCAGTGTGGTAATCCACGAATCTCTAATCCACCTCTGTTGTGAAAACTGCATACAACTGAACACATGGAAGGGAACCTGAGTGGGAGCAAAACTAGTGCTCAGCTGTTCTGTTGTTAGGGAACTCATACTTTTTGCAATGAGTGCACATCCATGCATATCAGGAGTACTGGATTTTGTTGACCAGTAACAACCAAGTTCTTGCAAACAAGATCAAGCTCTTGTAAACTTGATACACTGCACTGTTGTTCAAGTCAGCCGTCTCCAAAGCTGCGGAGATATAGCAACTGATTTTTTAATTCCCTAGGGCTAGGAACACACTTTAAAACATTGCTTCTAAGAAAGCTTTGCCCTTTTCAATATGGAAAAAAATTCACACTCATTTCTGCTACTGTACAGTATGGAACAATTCCAGTAAAGAACACAGCATGAAGGCAGAAGCTTTAGAACTTCTGGCAAAGGTTATGCAAACCACCACTTCTAAAATATACGTATGCTGGCTTCAACATTCTGCTGATGCTACACAGATACGTAATATGTTGACTGGTAGGCTGCTACCCACTGGTGGCCAAAGGACCCAGGCTGGGTCAGTGGGAAGTCTGCCTCTGTGAAGGTTAGTCAAAAAGTTCAGAAAAGGGACTCTGATTTTAACTAAAGCACTCCAAACCACAAACATTGCTGCCATTGTTTGGACAAAATCCAGTTTCAGCAATGCACAAATGGAGGAAAACCAGTAGCAGGGCAAAGGCTTTTATGAAGAACAAAATGACTCTTGGTTAAGTCAGCACAAAATAATGTCTTGTGAGGATCAGTCTGCCAATATTATTCTGTCTGCCACCACCTTTCAGGGGATGACTTTCACAGTCTGACTGCGTAGTTTCATCTCAGGACACTTGCCAACTTCTATGCGAGGGAAAAAAAACCCCCAACGTTCTGTCACAGCTGTTACTGGAAGTGGGAGGCATTTAATTTACAATATCTTCTTTTATATAACTTTGCGCTGCAAAATATCACTACACTCCTATCACAAAATCACTGCAAGCCCTTTATAATAAAACTGCTCCCTATGTCTCTCCACTATGCAAAATGAAGGGTAACAGCATGCAGAAGAGAAATGGAATTTTTGTTTGAGGAGGCACATGTGAGCACAAAGACAAACAAATATTTAGCTGATATCACAGAAACAGTGAAAGTCCAAAAGGAAAATATCTATGCAGGTACCTGAAAGTGTAGTTTCCAGGAACAAGGTTAGACAAGTGCAAGACAGGTGTGTCAGCCGATGCCTTCTGCTCTCGCAAGGGACCTTTAATTTCCTCCCAGTGATAACTCACTATCTTCATATCATCTATACTTTCTACATTCATTAAAGAAAAAATGTATCAGCGTCTTGTAGCAATTGCTAGAATGAATACTAAAGTCTCTCACGCACTTATCCATAACTGGTTTTCTACAATTGTCTTTTTAAGTATACTTGAGCAAGGTTCAAATACCACAGGTTCCAAGCTACCTCTGGCATGATTTATCAGAACAAACAATTCTTCACGTACACAAATAAAATAAAAAATAATAATCAGACTTTGCACATTCCAACATCTCTGCTCTCAGTAATTATGAATGTGATTCCACTATCTCATCACACTCTATGTGACAGCTCTCTACCACGGCCCCAGCTGTACTGGCACAGAAGCCCTCTGGGCAGGACAGGAAGAAGCTATAAGAGTAGCTGCTCTTTGGATGCAGCAGCCTCCAACACACTGCATGTCAATCTCCAGATGGAAGATTGCATTTTATCATTATAAAAAAGTGATTAAAATAATTTATAACTGGATTCAAATCCCCAGAATAAATCATGATTCAGGGAACTTATAAAAAGAGTGAGAAAAAGGAATTTCACTTTTAATTGATGAACAGTAATGTTGTAACTGAATATTAAAAATACAGGACATAAGTGCAGGATGGTCCAGTACATACGACTGCCATCGATGAAGGTAGAAGTTGTAGGCAAAGAGACTTCTTGTACTTTGGGTGAAGCAATAGCAACAGGTGGCTGGTTAACTCTGACAGCTGTGAGAAACATGGGGGAAGAAAAAAAGAGTAAGGAATTAAAAAAAGAAGTAGTGAAAAGTCCAGGCAAAACTAACATTAAGTCTACAGATCAACAGTCCCCACTGTATAAATCTAGGACAGGCAGCTTTGCAGCATCTGCTGTCCTTTTTTGGACAAGGGAGAGAAAAGGCTACTGAAGAGCAGTGTGCTGACACAGCAGTCTGCTGCTGCAGCTGCTTCTAACTGGTATAATTCAGATCAGACCTGTGCGCTGTAACTTGCAGACAGAGCCAGATCAGCACCTAATTGCTGTTCCTAGCTGTACTGGAGAAGGGGACAATAAAAGGTGGCATAATGCTATCTCAGGCTTTGCCTGAGGAGGGTGAAAGACCAGAGAACACTTAAATGTGCAGTGAGCAAGATCCTTAACTCTACTTCCTTAAAACCCTTTATAGACACCAAGATACAAAACATATCTGCATGACTGGACTGCTAGATGGCCTTGACAGACAGTAACTGAGAGACTATTAGATAAGTATGCTGTACAACTACTTGTGTTGAAGAAATTAATTATTTCAGCCAACTGATTTACCTGGTTTGACTGTGACATTTACAAAACCTTCACCAAAGGCATTTTCTCCAGAAACTGTCACTTTGAAGGCATAAAGTCCCACTGATAACTGAGACAAACACAGAACAAACAAGGTTACATGTTGAATTATACAGAAGCAGTGTGCATAAATCTGACAATCATATAGCAAACAGAGAAAAATCTGGGTATCTGAATCCTCAAGCTATTTTTATAAACACACAGACAAAGGCCAGCAGTCCCACTGCCTGGAAGTGGGAAATACAAAGTAAACACAAAATTTTTACTGTCTTAAAATTATTAGGGCACTCTAAAAAAGACACTTTTAATCTGGCATAGATTTGGTGACACACCCAAGTGAAAAGACTCTGGCATTCATCTGAACTCCTTGAATCAAGGTGCCCTTCCCCACAGGTTATAATCCTGTGAAAGAACCACACAAATGCAATGAGCCTGACCTTACAGCTCGCTTACATGAGAGAGCTTCAAAGTCTGGCTGTGCCTGCGCTCCATTTCTCCACCATAGTCAGCAGGGTGACTGATTAAGCTCCACTCATAGGTGTAGGCTGTTTCTAAGAGGAAGAGTAAGAGTAATCAGCTTTGCCTTCAAGATAAACCCAGAAAACCAAGAAATCAAGTTCACAATCCATCAGATAAAATGCTACAGTAGGAAAACATGGTTGCTACTGTTTAAGCCTGCAAAATGAAGCAGTATGAATACATGTTAAACTTCTGGTGTGCTATAACTTGGAAAAGCAGCAAGGATATAATGGACTTCACAAATAACAGCTTCACATGAAGTGAATGTGTTTTACACAGCTACCTAAGAAATATGAATTATTTTGTGCCAATGTTTTAAGGCAAATGCTGCATTCCAAACCTACCTACTCCACTTCCCCCACTGCTTAAAAGCAAGATGCTATAAACTGGGCAACATCATCACTTGGCAGAAACAACAGGGTTTCTATTGAACCATCTGGCTAATGAGTTTGGGTTCTGAAAATAAAAGCCACTTAAAAAAATTCATCACTAAAACCCAAAGGAGAAAATCCTCCCTGCAGTTAGAGCCACCAATGTGTTAGTAGTAGGAAATGAGAAAAAACTGTTTTATCCTGAGGTGTGGACATTTACATAACTCAGAACTTGTGTGCATCTACAGGTTGGTAGTGTGTGCAACTCCTTGTATGCCAAGACCATTCAACTCACCTGCAGATGGTGGTGGGACAGCAAAGGCATTCAGTTCAACCTCATTTTTGGGTAGCATCACTTGGATGTTATCCCCAGCAGACACAATAAGTTCTTTTACTGTATCTAGGGCAGAATGAGTACATTACATTTTAAGAGATGGAACTGATATAAATTTATTATCTTCAAATATTATTTGTAATGGATTAAGTAAAATTTGACAAACACTATACAGGGAATAGGCAAGGATAAGTAAATAAATTCCTCAATACATAATAATCTGTTATAATAATGACTATGGTTTCCTCACCTTTTACCAAACCAAAGTTTTTCTTCTTCCCCAACTATGAAGTGTCATTTCTTTTACCTTTTTTTTTGAGAAAAGCAGTCTGATTATTCCTATATATTACAGGTAACACTGCTCTGCATAAAGAACAATGTATTTTTCTCAGTAACTGGATGGAAGTGCAGATATTAAAAAATATGCAGTTACAGAAGACAAAAAAGCTATTTGAACTAGAAAAAAACCGTCATTAAATAAAGTAACATAGCTCATACTAGAATTTTAGTATCACACACTGTTTCACCAAGAAGCACTATTTATTTGCTTGTGTGGGACTTGTAAGGCATGCTTCAATGTCCATTTCAGTGTTCTTTTTGAAAAATCAACTTGCCTAGCAGGGCAAATGTGTTATTTTTGTACCCGAGCTGCATATTCAATCCATTTGCTCTCCAGTTCTCACCTGTGAAAACTTTCCTCTTCCAAAAAATGTCAAAGTACACAAACACAGTCCCCATCAGAAACCAACCAAAGCACAACTTCAGGAAGGTTCCCACAGACCTGCATTTCAAAGTTTTAAATGTCTTCCTTTTAATATTGGGAAACCAGAGAACAAAGGTTCTCCAAAAGCAACATTCACTGGTGTCTAAACGTCCAACTTACAAACTTGGAATAAATGAGCAAGAGGCTAGTCAGCAGTGGCAGCTGATGGGTCTAAAAATGGATGAAGTGAAGAGGCCACACTGACAGCACATCTTCTGTCACTGCTAGTTAAAGTCACCCAAGGCTCCACAAATTGATCATGGGAGTTGCCCTGGACACCCATGGAGTGGAGGTTTGCACTTGGACTTCCACATGACATTAGAATAAAATGGCTAGAAGAGTGCAATGACCAAAGGAGAGAAGGAGGGACTGTCATTGAGACTTCCAAGACAGTATGGCTGAGAACACACAAACTTGAGGCAATCCTTGTATAAAGCAGTACTTACAGTGAGATTCATCACAACCTTTCCTTCAGCTTCTTCTTCCAAACTCCTTTTTGAGTCCTCTTCAACCTCCTAGTGTGAAGGAGGAGGAGGAGGAGGAGGAGCTGCCTAGTCAACAGTCAATGGTAATGATGATCCATTTTCCTTGGAGAGGGATCTCTTGTAGCTCATCTCTTCTTGTTACCTTCCATTACTATCCTGGCTGGCATCTCTTCCTGTTACCTTCCATTACTATCCTGGCTGCCAAAATACAGTCTGTAGTTTGGCAGAGGCTGCCAAGAATGTTCCAAACCAGACTTGCTCTACTAGGAAGCAAAGGGCTTAGCTCTCCATACCCCTGAGTACATCAGGATTGCAGAAAAAAAACACATCTATGCTTCTCTGTTTCTTGTAGCCCTTGAACCCTTTGTCATGGTGTGCAGGGAGGCAGGAAACTTAGAAGGACAAAGGAGGTACTCTAACATACACACAGAATTTAACACAACTACAGAGGACACAAGTCGTTAAACGTCCTTTTGAAAATAAAAAATTTTGCTCTGCAGCTGAAAGTCTGATCATTGAAATTAGTGCAAAACTTTCTTTTCCCAGGGTGAGTAGGACATGTTCTTCGCTGCTAAGGGCTAGTCTTCTTCCCTATTAAGGACTGAGCTTCCTCAGGTCCCAACTTATGTTGCTGCATGATATCTGACAACTAGTGGAAGCCTACTGGAGAGTTTCTGAGAGGGATCAATGTGAAGAGCTGCACAAAAATAACAGTATGGCTAAAAGAGACTATTCTGACACTCCAGAAAGCCTCAGGTATTTCTCACCAAGTATAAAAAAATTAACCTGTTTAAACCAAGCTCTTAATCCCTGCTTTTTACTTTACTATATTTGCTTAAGTTGTAATTTCCCATTTAATGGGAAATTACTTGGTCAGAGTTTGACCTCACGTGTAACTGGTTAAAGGGTCTGGGGTTTTCAGTTTTACTCTCGGTCTACAGGCATAAAGTGGGACTATGTAACATTTGGATAAAGAGGGAGCTCATACTAACAACAAGTTGGAACCCTGACAGTAGTAAAGCCATCCCCACCCACTGTCCAACCTGAAGGTACCCCTCAGATCTCCTATTAAGTCAAAACATTACCTGCTTTAGCAGCAGTAGCAGGAGGTGTGAACTGCTGCATAGGCTCAGATGGCACAGTATTAGTGGGAAGCAGCATGATCCCACCTTCAGTGACATTCTCTGGGGCCACTGTGGGAGTCTGGGTTTTTTCTGACACACCTGGGGAGAAATCCAATTTGTCTGAAGGGGATGATGTAGCACCCTGAAAAATGAATTACAGGGAAAAAGTTGTCATAAGTGTGACATTTTTCACATTTCTAGATTTAGAGGGATGCTGTTTTTCAATAGCACGTAGGATGGCCCTAGTGATTTATGCTACCAGGAGGAGATTTTATTCATGTACAGAATATCTATCAAACAAGGACTGTTTGGTTTTGAAGGAACTGCTAATCATTTCCCAAGTTTCATATGCAGAACAGTGTAGGCTATAGGCATGAGGTAATCTGGAACACAGTTAAGGCTGTCAGTTCTCAAAATACTAAAACCCCTGTAGGACAGGCCTAAGTACAGTCAAAAACCTTTAAAAAACAATGACAGAAAGCCTGAGTAGTATTACTGCCTTCATGCTGTACACGCACAACATAACAGAATCCTTACCTCCTACTACATCTACTCAGTGCAGAACTTGCTCATGGCTTTTCATCTCCTCACCAGTAATAAAGCACCCTACATCTCTCTACTTCAGTCACCAAGCAGTTGTGTTACTCTTACTGCCCAATCTTGTTAGTAAATCAGAACTGCAGCATAAGGACATGACAAGTTTGGCAGGAATAACTCAGCACTGTGCTAGCCTTTCAATGACACACTTGCCTCAATGGGCCAACAGTTTTTCCTTAACGTTCTCAAAACTTATTTCTGACCTAACAACTAGGAAAAAGCATTTTTCCAATTACAGCTACTGTACAGATAAGGTGAAAAGGAACCTCTGGAGACAGCGCTCAGGACCAAGTCCAGTCAAGTTATGAGTATCTCCAAGGACAGAGAATCCGCAACCTCTCTGGAAAAACTGTTCCATTGTTTGACCACCCTCACAGGGGAAAAAAATGGGGTTTACTGTTTACATATAATTACTTGTAGTTAATTTTGTGTCCACAGTCTCTTGTCCTGCCACTGGACAGTGCTAAGAAGAGCCTAGCTCCATCTTCTTCATGCCTGTCATAGTTATTTACACACATTTGTAAGATCCCCCAAACCCTCTCTGCTCAAGGCTGAACAGTCCCAAGCTCTCCTTCTATTTCAGGTCCTCTGCTTCCACTCTGCAGTTTTGCTGCCCTAGGAAGTAAGAGCAGCTCTGCCTCATGGACAGGAGGAAAAGCTCCCTGTGCAGCTGGGAATGTGAAAGCAATGCCAGGGCCTGTTGCTTCCCAACACGTGAGGAAACAGAGAGCATGCAAATTATCTGAAACTCCATCTCTGCCTTCGACAATGGACAGAGAGAAGAGATTCCTGTGCAGCTGGGACAGTGACAGCAGTGTCGGGGATTGTGGCTGCCTACCTTATGAGGATGCTGAGGACCACACCAAGAGCTGCACCTTCAGGTGAGTCCCTAACACATTCAATCCAAGCATTCAATGCAAGCAACTCCAGCTCTGCTTGACAGGCAGACAGTAAGATCTCTCTGAGCAGCTAGGACACTGACAGCAGGATCAGGGACTGCAGCTTCCCTAAAGCAGTGCCTT
>NW_008649926.1:0-3991 GCF_000695815.1 Acanthisitta chloris | reverse complement strand
CAGGAATCTCACCCTTGACAACATTATCACCCGCAGGGAGAACCTCAACCTCATCCTGCCTTATACCTTCACAAAGGGTCTTTCCTCCAGACAGCTCTCTTTTACATACTTGCTCCATCCCACATCTTCCAGAAAGATCTTCTTTACCACACTTGGGCAAACTAAAGTGTTTCTTTGCTTTCCAAATCTGAGGGAAATCTCCTTTTCTGAGTTTCTGCTCTTCTTCTCTCCTGATCCTTTGCCAATCTCTCAGCTGAAAAGCAGCCATCATGGCTTTGCAGGACAGATGGAGACAAAGTCACCTCAAATGTACCTTTCCAGGGACACTCTCTTCTGCAGTGGCACCAAACATCACTTCAGTCAGCAAGCCTAGGCAAGATGCTGCAGTCCAAAAGGTGCCCTGTGGCACTGTCACGTCTGAAGCAGAGTCGCAGCCAACAGACAGCTTAAGCTAAGAATGTTAGCAGGAAACTGACAACTGGAGCAGGGACAATATCGGAAATTGAGTTCTTAGGCAGAAACTATTACTGGGAGATATGCTGGAGCAGATGTGGAGGACAAGATTAACCTAAATCCCAGCTTGGGAAGTGAAAGGCATAGGAAAGAAAAGAAAGATTCTTTCTGGGAATGAGTAGGGTAGGCAGTTCTGCTGGTACGGGTTTTCTGGGTTGTTTGCTTTTACCCATCTGTACAGTCACTACTGCTTGCCACAAACATACCAATGGTGAGGGCCCACATCCTTCAGATCTCAGGGTTTGATTTGAGTGCAATCTCTTGAGAATTCGAACAGAAAATGAGAGCACTCCCATAATCCAAAAAGAAAAAAAATACTCTAAGTCATGCTTCATGAACTTCCCTGGGGAAGGTCAAAACTACCATGAAGACAATAGTATCATGCCAAGGGGGATCCTTTCTGACTTCTAGTCTCTGGCTGACTCCATAGATTAGGTAGTCTTCACTTCCATCCCACTACACCCCATGAATAGGAAGAATAAACCCAACCATGCTTCCTGACTCCATCCTGATCCTGCAGGCAACCCCACTTTCCCCATCAAGTACTCCTAAAAGCAATTGATCAGGACTCTGGTGGGCCAAGGGCTGCTAGTGTTTCATTTTACATGACTGCTTCCCCAGCAGTGTTTCCTCTATGCTCCCTCTGCACATTTGACTACTACATAACTGCAGTACCACTTGCTCTTTCCCATACATCTGGAAAACTTTCTGAAGAGCAGCTCTGTGAGCAGTGAAACTCCGCTCTTTCACTGGTCTGCATCTCCTTTCTCTGCATTCAGTCATCTGTCTAAGGATTTCAAGCACGTATCACCCCTGCTAATTGCGTAGTAGAGGAGCTGCAAAAAGAGCAAACCATCATACGTTATGACATGAAGTGCAGACTTCAGGAAAGAAACACTTCCTGACAGGTAAATCTAAACATCTAAACATCCTTCAGGAGCTTTATACATCCCCTGAGGATCAAGTCAATGCATTTTTAACCAAACAGAACTGCTTGGCATCCACATGCCTCAAAGCTGAAACGAAGCCAAAACAAGATATGAACATCCTTTATACTCAGCTTCTTACTAAGTCTTAAATATCAATTCTGAATGCAAGCCAATCAGACATTAAAAGGCATACAGTCTATCAACCATCTTAATGTTTCTTAGGTAGAGCTTTATGCATTTTGACTGCATCATTATTCCTGCAAATATAATAAACTCAAGAATCAAGTCAGGCTTAACCTATTGGATAAACATTTGAAACACTGTACCATCAACACAGCAGCAGCTAAAATCCAAGACCTGAAAAACCTCACTTTGCTTAGCAGTTAACTGAAAATTTAAAAAAGACAATTAATTCCTCACAGGTATCTCACTTCAAGGATGGGCAGCACTGCATATATCTGTTCTGGGCAGCTTGACAGCATTTACTCTGTACAGATTTCTAAATGTATTCTTGTTGATCTGCTAAAGGGTGACAGTCCATGAGATCACTCTGAACACTGATGTAAACCCAACAGTCAGGTTACTCAGTTAAATGACAAACTCCCTATTCTCTATTCCAAGCTGCACAGAGAAAGCCCCTACACCTGACTGCATTTATGATAAGGATGCTCCAAGGACACAGACTTCAGAGGTCTGTGTTTGGTCTCTCAGTTTAAAATCTCACTTCAGGTCCTTGCTCAAAGAACATAGCACTTGAGGACATTGCATCCTGCTTACTAACGTGCAGGAAGGGAATTGTATTTTTGACACCCTGGTCTGTCTAGCTTGTCAAAACAGCTTTGTCTGGAAGCTGCAGAAGGGAGTGCGTCAGCACAGATCTAGCAACAGAGCTATAGAATTGCCTTGGCAGAATTAAGAGGATGATAGGAAAACACTGTATAAGATGTAAAAAAATGGATAATCCATTAAAGTTATTAGCAAGCACAATTTTAAGACCTTCATATTTTCATAACCTATACAAAAAGACCACAGTTTGAGATGCAGCTTGGATCATATACCAATGAGATAACTATTTGGAGACATCTTGGCATTTTTAGTCCAGTGTAAAACCTTAGCATTTCCTTCATAATAAAATTTGGTTTCCAAACCCAAATTTTTTTCAGAAGGAAGCACAAATATGTGCTGAACAATCCACATGAGATTTGATAAAAATGTCTGCTTACTGGAGAAAGAGACATATAAGTAGGAAATACTATCACCAGTATTTATCAGAGGCAGCATCTTCTTCACTAGGGTCACAAGTAAAGGTTCCAAACCAGAAAAACTTGAAGCCAAGCTGGAAATTTGTGTTAGGCATAACTGGCAGGGTTTGGGTGACAGGGGACTGACTGCAGGGGTCAACTCTGTGGTCCCAGACAGTTTTGGCAATGGATGGATGCAAGCCACCATGTACCAACACTGCCATGTGCCAACACTCAAACGTAGTTAAAAAAAGAGCAACAGCCACTGGGGGCAGGGGACACAGGAGCAGGTGGGGAGATGCACAACAGGAGACATGAGAGGCGACATATGGAAGCAAATATTACTGGGCACAGGACTAGAGACACCCTCTTGGAAACAGGCACTTCATGCCACCTCCCAGGGACCTGGGCCCATAGAGAAGCTATGAAGAGCAGATGAAACAGAAACAAACAGTGGCATAAAAGACAAAGAAGCAACAATTGGCAAAAAGGAAACTGCCATGCACTGATTCCAAACTCCTGTGCCACCTGTCACCTCACCAAACAGACAGCATAATTGTCAGTGAAAAGAAGGGGAGTGAAGACTAGGAAGGGGAGAGGAGATGTGTCTGGACTGAAGCTGCTTCTGGGGAAGGCCAGGGAAAGGTACTTGCCAGAACTGCTCATCTTCTTCACTTCTCTACAAATGCTTAAATCAAAGGATTCCCACCTGGGAAACAAAGGCTGCACTGGCTACGGCAGCTTCTCAAAACCTGCTCCTCCAGACTATTTCTTTACATTAATAGAGAGCCTTTAGAATAATTTATCAATAAATGTTGTGAACACCTTTCAGTGCTGTCCCATCAACCCTCTTCTACAGCTCTGCCCACAGAACACTTCCTTATAACCTTCTAACTACAACTGTCTTATCAGTTCCTCAGCATCACTACCAGCTGGGGCTAAAGACTGACCCAGGTTTGGAGTTTCACCCTTCTGCACTGAAAGAACTAAGCTCATTCCTCAGTTTTTCTATGGGAATTTCAGTGGCTGTGCTAGCATAATGCTAGCATAATATAAAGATCACATAAGAATGACTCCTCTGTGTCCCAGTGGTTTCTCTCCATTTCACTTTGCAATAAACTCCCATCAACGCAGTCAGTGCACAGAGATTTTTCTTTCTCTTCTGGCTGGGTTGGCAAAATCAAAGTAGAGATTTACAAAGCAGGCTTGGCCATATACATTATTATCACAAATATTATTTTTTATTTGTGTATATGTATTTGTATATATTTATTTATATATATCATATTTATTTATTTATTATTACCA
>NW_008649925.1:0-9552 GCF_000695815.1 Acanthisitta chloris | reverse complement strand
AGTCTCTCTCCTCATTGCTGCTCTCAGCTCAGCACAGCTGGGGGGCAGGAGCCAGCCAGATGTGTCTGCTGGGCCACAGCATTCTGTGTCACTCCTTGGGCCCTGGATGAACCATCCAGCACGTACTCTCTCCATCTAAAAGCCTAAGTGAGTGTCGGTGCTGTGCTCTGACACAAACCAGACAGCCCCTGGGTAGGAGTTGGAATCCAAGGCCATAAACCATGTCTCTGCATGGTGCAGCTCCTCTGATTCCCTTTATATCTCTGCTCCTGCAAAGAACACCAAGTGACTTCAGGCTCAGGGGCAGCAGCTCCATGCTGAGGCAGCACGTTCCTCCCTCCCCTCAGCCCATCCAGTCCTGATGTGCCTGTGCTGTGGTGGGCTCAGGGACAACATGGGTCTGTGTGTGGGCTGAGTCTGTCCCATGCAGCCTTTCCATCTGGGATGGGGATCATAGTGTAGGAAAAGAGTGTTGGAAAAGAGCTCCGAGATCATCAAGTCAACCCAGCACCATATTCACCTCTAAACCATGTCCTCAGGTGCCACATCCACATGTGTTTTGAATACCTCCAAGGATGGTGACTCCACCACTGCCCTGGGCAACCTGTGCCAGGGCTGGACAACCCTTTCTGTGAAGGAATTTTCCTTAATATCCAATCTAAACATCCCATGGTGCAACTCAAAGCTATTTCCCATCATCCTGACCCTTGTTCCCTGGGAGCAGAGCCTCACCCCACCTGGCTGCACCTCCTGCCACGGAGTTGGAGAGGACAAAAAGTTTTCCACTGAACCTCCTTTTTTCCAGGCTGAGCCCCCACGGCTCCCTCAGCTGCTGCTTGTGCTCCAGCCCTTTCTCAGCTCCGTTCCCTTCCCTGGACACATTCAGCCCCTCAATGTTCTTCTTGTGAGGGGCCCAAATCTGACCCTAGGATTCAAGATGCCTCCCCAGTGCCCAGTACAGGAGGATAGGCACTGCTCTGATCCTACTGGTACAACCAGATGCCATTGGCCTTCTTGGCCACCTGAGCTCATGATGCCTCTGCCACGAGTGAGCCCAACCAGGACTGGAGTTTTTCAGGCTGTGCCCAGCCTGAAAAGCCCCCAGGAAAGTGTGAAGGAGGCAAGTGACCACATGAATACCCCTGGCTTCTTCTCAGCCATTGGAGGAGATATGACCAAGCTGTGTTTCCCCCCACTAAGTCTTTCTGTTCTCTCTGTTTTTACCTGTCTTCTCTCTCTGCCCTGTGCACGTAGAGCTCTGCCGCTACTCGTGTCTCCCTGTCCCCAGAGACACCAATCCTGCAGCCATCAAGGATGGAGACACTAATTAAATTGTTGGAAAATCCAATAAAAATGTTTTATGAGAATGTCTGTCATTGGCAAAGGTTTAGGGAAGAAAATTAGTCTCCTCCAAAAGCAAAGCACAAACCAAGTCCATCCTCCCTCATTAGAGGCTTGATGAATCTCATTGCAAACTCCTTCTGTGTGCTACAAATTGCACCTGGTCCAGTGGGACCAGTTACCCAGTGCTGGTGGGGAGGGCAGGGGACTGGTTTTGGGCAGTATTCAGGTGCTTTCTCCCTGCTCTGAATGACAAGAAGGTCTCAGGCACAAGCTGGGCTGGACAAAGCAGCCTGGTTTATAGATTTTCTCATTCCCCAGCCAGCGCCAGAGAGGAGCAGTAATGCAACCAATTAAGAGGATTAAAAGCCATATTTCGTATTTATTTTCTGATGACAACCACCCTGGCAGGTCCTGTGGCTGTGATCAAGGTCCCCATGCTGTCCTTGTCCTAGACAACTCAAGGATTGATTCATCCAGGGGATTAGCACTCCAGCTCTCAGGGATGTGTGTGATGCATGCTGAGAGAGGTCAGGGTCTCCTGTAGGTGTTCCCAACCCCAGGAATGCTGTGTTCTACCTCATTCTCTACCTTTTGGGCCCCAGAGGATGCACAGGCATTCACACAGAGGGTTAGAGCATCTCTGATGACATCTGTGCTCATGCTCTTGGCCTTGGCACTTGTGGGAAACATTTGGAAGTGGATTACCTCTTGCTTGGCTGCTTTGGGAGGGGCATGGCTGGGCCATGCTGGGAAGACTTAAGAACAACGAATATCACAAGGGTTATGATGTAAACACTCCAAGCAGGCCAAATGCTCTGTGATTTCTCTTAATTATGCAAAGAGAAGAGAAGAAACTGTCAGGGAACACATTTCCCACCCAGTGCAGACACATCTGCCAGCACAAAATCCCTTTGCAGTGTGGAAGCAGAAAGCATCGATTCAGACCCATGAGGTCTTCTCTGTTAGGTTGGAAGGAACCACAATGGGTCATCTGCTCCCACCTCCCTGCTCCAGCAGGGCCATCCCAGAGCACATGGCACAGGATTTCATCCAGACAGTTCTTGAATACCTCCGTTCAACATCTCGACACATCTGCCAGCACAAAATCCCTTTGCAGTGTGGAAGCAGAAAGCATCGATTCAGACCCATGAGGTCTTCTCTGTTAGGTTGGAAGGAACCACAATGGGTCATCTGCTCCCACCTCCCTGCTCCAGCAGGGCCATCCCAGAGCACATGGCACAGGATTTCATCCAGACAGTTCTTGAATACCTCCGTTCAACATCTCTGTCGGTGACATGGACATTGAGTCACTTCACTCTCAGCAAGTTCTCTGAGCACACCAAGTGTGTGGGGCAGGCACAGCTGGAGGGAAAGGATGAGCCATCCAGAGAGACCTTCTAACCTTTAACCATCCAACCCCTAAAATTCTATGATTCTATGATTCCATCTCTCAGGGGTTTCAGTTTGCCTCCTGTGGGAATTTGGATGCAGGGTCACCCCAGTGAATCCTGTGGGAAAAGCTGCTGAAATCAAGCTGCTGCTGAAGGCCTTTTGTTCCACAAATCTCCTGCTAGGAGGGTCTGTGCTGTTCTTTCAAAGACTCAGCAATCTGGATTGGTTTAACCTTTTCCAGGTTTCCTGCACACAATAGCACAGATGAGCTTTAAAGCTTTTTCAAGAAGGTTGAAGCTGGAGGCTTGAGAGGAGGGAGACGAAACCACGTCAACCCACAGGAGCTGATACTGTCACTTCCAGACGTGATTTGCTTGCCAAACCCCCCTGATACCTTCTGGTCAGGCAGAGCAGAGTTGGTCCTGCTGCAAGAAGCCACTGCACATCCTTGTCCTGAGCAGAGGATGCTCCAATGGGCTCTGAGGTCATGGAGGTCCAACAGGGCCACCCAAAGCCAGGCCATGTGAGAACCAGGAACTGAGCAACACTAGAAATGGGACAACAGGCAACAGGAGGTTACCAAACCAACTCTATACTGTGCAAGTCACTGCTCACTGGAACAAGCTACCCAGAGAGCTCATGGATTCTCCCTCACTGGAGGTATTCAAGAACCACCTAGATGAAATCCTGTGCCATGTGCTCTGGAGCAGGGAGGAGGGACCACATGACCCACTATGGTCCCTTCCAACCTGATTCTGTGAAACCAACAGGAACAACCAACACGAGTGTGAGAAGGGGAACGATGCAACCCCCAGCATTCCATCAGAGGTGTCCCACCACCCCAGTGACATCTGATTTCCCCTCTTACAGACCCAACCCTTAACCTGCAGTGGGACCAAAGTCCAACTCCACCTCAGGGTCATGCCACTGGGTTCACTGCAGCCCCCCAGTTTGCTAAGCCCTACCCCAGCCCCCCACAGGGCTGGAAACACCTCGGCTAGCAGGGGAGAAGCGAGGGCTCAGCAGAGCAGGGCAGAGTTGCTTTGATGTTAGAACAACAAAGAGGAGTGTGTGGAGAGAAAGGTAATGTAAATGCCGAGAGACAGCAGGCTGCATTTCAAACACAACATCAAGAGCTTTGAAGATCAATTTCTCCCAAGGAAGCAAACTGCTCTTCCCGGGGTCCTCCCGCTCTCCAAGCCCTGCTCTTCCAATTTCATCTCCTCCAGCACCCTGAGCCCTGCTCTCTCACTTTCCAGGTTTCTGGATCTGGGCCCCTGTTAAACATCATCTTTGGGAAGGTTGGATGCAACCCTGGTCCCTCAGCTCCCTGGGCAGCAGGGTGGGAGGTTTGGGCTTCTCCTGCCTTCAAGCTGCTCTGGTCCCTGCTGGGCAAAAGCAAGGGCAGGAGTTACTCCCAGGTCACATCACTCTCACGGCCTCAAGGTGCATGGGGAAACCTTCTAAGATTGCTACAAGCAATTATAGACTCATAGAATCATCTAGGTTAGAGAAGACATCTAAGATCATCAGGTCCAACCATTAACCTGTCACTGCTGGAACCCCTAAACCAGATCCTCCAGTACCAGGTCCAAACACCTCTTAAACACCTCCAGGGATGGTGACTCCACCACTGCCCTGGGCAATATTTCCAGTGCCTGAACACCCTGACAGGGAAAACATTTCTCTTCACATCCAATCTGACTCTGCCCTGGCTCAGCTGAAGGCCAAGGGCAGGACCAAGGGCAGGACCAGCACTGAGCCTTAGTGATCCTCCTGCAGTTGTCCTCAGCCACTGATCAAGTCACTTCAGGTCTCTCTGCAGAGCTTTCCTACCCTCAGGCAGATCAACACACCCAACTCAGTGTCCTCTGCGAATTACTGAGGGTGCACTCACTTTCCATGTGCAGCACAGATTGCTCCTGGGATTCCCAGAGCAAGCCAGAGTTGGCTGTCACTGTGTTTGAGTGGGTCTTAACCAAAGCTGCCATTCTGCACCCTCAAAACTCCTGGAGCTGAGGCTCAGGAACAAGCAGGGAATGCTTTCACTAGCTAAACCTTTGTTAACATTCAGTCACATCATCACCTTAATGGAATTGGCTTGTTTGGAACAGTTCCTTGAAAGGAAAAAAAAAACCCCAACAAACCCAAACAACATGTTTTTGTGTCAGTGTTTTCGAAGCAAAATATTTTGAGCATTCTGCTCTGGTTTATTTGCTTTATGTGAGCTTTTAAATCAGCCACAATTAACACAAAGAGGAGCAAGACCGTGGAGCTGTCATGAAACGCTTCACTTTTCCCTCCTCATCTGCTAAGCATTAACACAGGGAAATAAACTGCCTCTCCCTTCACTGCATGTTTTGTGTACAAAATCACCAGCAAGCTAAAAAAGATGCTTGGAGCTGCCCAGGGTCCTCCCCTTGCTCAGCTCCCCCATCCTGTACCCACAGCTTCGTGGGGACACCGAGCCAGGTCTACCCTCACCCAATCACATTATGTTTTAGCAGGTTATTATTTGGCTTTCCATGCAGAGCAGCCTGTTTCAGCTCCTCAGAACAAAGACAATTATGCTAACTTTATTGGATTTGCATTCAGGGCTGATTTGTCAGAATTGTAGATTGGTTCTGGGAGATGGAAGGGGAGGAAGGGATGGTGCATTTGCTTTTCATGAGTACAAGGAGTGAAAAAAAAAGGGTATAAAATCGAGCTCTGTGTTTCACAGCCTCTTCCAGCCAAGCCCCTTGTCCATGCACAGCCCCACCAAGGCTGCTGGGAACCCTCAAGCCCTGCTGGGTGTCCCACAGGTGGCAGCTGGTGACTACACCCTGTGAGGATGGGACGTGCCAGGCTGCAGAGTGACTCTCCCCCTCTGCTCTGCCCTCGTGAGATCCACCTGGAGTACTGCACACAGTTCTGGTGCCCTCAATGTGAGAAGAACATGGAAGTGTTGGAGCAAATCCAGAGGAGGCCACAAAGTTGATAAGAGCACTGGAGCATCTCCCCTATGAGGACAGGCTGAGGGAGTTGGGGCTGTTCAGCCTGGAGAAGAGAAGGTTGTGTGGAGACCTCAGAGCAACCTGCCAGGAGCTGAAGGGGCTCCAGGGAAGCTGCAGAGGGATCTGTGTTAGGAACTGGGGATAGGACAAGGGGTAATGGGTTCAAACTGAAGGAGGGGAAGTTTAGGATAGATATTAGAAAAAGGTTTTCCATGTTCAGGTGGTGAGACACTGTCCCAGGTTGCCCAGGGAGGCTGTGGCTGCCCCAACCCTGGCAGTGTTCATTCCAGGTTGGATGAGCCTTGTGCAACCTGCTCTGGTGGGAGGTGTCCCTGCCCAGGGCAGGGGTTGGGGCTGGATGATCTCTAAGCTCCATTCCAACCCCTAAAATTCTCAGATTCTATGACCTCCATGGGTGTGAGAAGCCAGAGGAGGAGCATGGGCAGAAAAAATCCGTGGCCACTTGTGGCATTTTACTGAAGGGAGTGGCTGTGCCTGTGTCCCTCTCTGCCAGGCTCCAGTTCAGGCTCCTGTTCCCACTTGGCTGCCTTGACCTCGGGAGCATCGTGCCTGGTGATGGGTTGGGTTGCCATGGAGACTGCCGGGATGGCATCGCTAACGCAGAGGAGGTTACAGCAAACAGAACAGAGAGACCTTGGGAGCAGGGAAATTAAAACAAAGCAAGATGGGATTTGTGTCAGAGTCAGCAAATCAATTAGGAAATACCTGTGCTCGGCAAGGCACTGAGTCCTGCTCTGGGAGAGGGAGGTGGGATGCTGCGAGAGGACATGGATTGGGTGTGTTTCATGGAGTACTTCAGGCCATGGTGTGATGCCCCAGAATGCTTGGAGGGTGTAGGGGAAGGGAATTTCGAGTTCCTCTGGGCAGTGCCAGGGAGAAACACCACAGTTCTCAGGACAAATACTTTCAGGGATGAAAATCCCCATGCGAAAAGTCTTTGGAGGCTTTCCAAGAAACAGTTTCTGCTCCTCTAGAAACTTGAGGCAAAGGGGTGTTTGCCTCTCTCTTCTCTTCCAGCACATCACACACCTCAGAGGCACAAGTGGGTTTGAAACAAATATGCCACTGGGTTTTCTTTCCTTTTTTTCCCCTCCTTCTTTCCAAGACAGATCTCCTCCACCTGCACTTGGTCCAGCAGTTGTGTGCCTGACAAAGAAGGAGTGTTTTAATTGTCTCCTTGTTATGGGCTCCGTATTTAAAACCACGTTCATTTATTCTGCCTTTTCCAGCCTCTTGATGTCTACTAGACATTGCAAAACATCAATACTTTCTCCCACTGTCCCATGTTTCTTCTTCCAATTGCAAGCAAGTGGTGGAAGGTATCCTTTTTCATGACTCTTAGGAGATGGCTCATGCCAATAAAAAAAGGCTGAAGCTTATGGCAAGAGAAACCATGCACAGAGCCAAACAATGCATGCCAGAGATATGAAAACTCCCTCCCTGAGCTTCCCTCTGTGTTCCTGGCATCCCAAAGGATTGCAGAGGGCCCTGTTTGCCAGCACAGCATGGGCTGGATGTCACACACCCAGCCAAGCTGCATCACCACTCTCCCCATGGTTTGCCTTGTGCTCCTTCTCCTCACACCATGGGGAAACCCAGATATCATTCCTGGGGCTCCACACCATACAGAGTAACCAGGATTTTTTGCAGAGTTACTCAGGGGTCAGTGCTGGGGTCAACACTGTTCAACATCTTTATGGTGACATGGACAGTGTCAGCAAGTTCTCTGACCACACCAAGTGTGTGGGGCAGGCACAGCTGGAGGGAAGGGATGGGACACCCAGAGGGACCTTGACAAGCTTGAGAGGCCAATGCAAACCTCATGGAACTCAATCAAATGAAGGGCAAGGTCCTACATCTGGGTCAGGGCAATCCCAGGCACAGCTACAGGTTGGGTGGGGAAGGGATTGAGAGCAGCAATGAGGAGAGAGACTTGAGGGTGATGGTGGATGAGAAACTGCCTATGAGCTGCAGTGTGAGCTCAGCCCAGAAACCAACCCAGGCCTGGGCTGAGCCACAGGAGTGTGGGCAGCAGGTCAAGGGAGGTGATTCGCCCCCTCTGCTGTGGTGAGACCCACCTGGAATACTGCACACAGCTCTGGTGCCATCAATGTGAGAAGAACATGGAAGTGTTGGAGCAAATCCAGAGGAGGCCACAAAGTTGAGCACTGGAGCATCTCCCCTGTGAGGACAGGCTGAGGGAGTTGGGGCTGTTCAGCCTGGAGAAGAGAAGGTTGTGTGGAGACCTCAGAGCAACCTGCAGGAGCTGAAGGGGCTCCAGGGAAGCTGCAGAGGGATCTGTGTTAGGAGCTGCAGTGACAGGACAATGGATAATGGATTCAAATTGAAGGAGGGGAAATTTAGGCTAGATACTAGGCAGAAGTTTTCCCTGTGAGGGTGGTGAGACACTGACCCAGGAGCTGAGAGCACAGAACAGGGCTGGGAGGAGAGGAAGGAGTGAACTCTGCCCATGAGCCCTCACACTGTGCATGATAATCACTCATACACCCCAGTCCCAGCCCTGCCCAGTCAGACAGTTGTAACTAATCTGGGCTCTTCCTCTTCCCTCCACAGGAGCTATTCTTCACAGGGCCTTTTTCAGCTCAGTCCCAAAATAAGGCATGTTCAAGCTGCTTCCATCCCAGGATCATTTATTCCACCATTTGAACTGTCACAGCGATGCTGAACACAGATGAATTGATCCCTTCAGAGATCACTGGGCCTCTTTTAAGAGGCTTATGTATGCCCTGTGTACATTCTGTACTCAGTGAAACACCCAGATTGACTCATTTTGCAGCCCTTGGACCGCAGGGAGTGCGATGGCACTGCTGAAACCCAAAAGAACTCTGATACTGAGAGATTTCCTGCACAAGATTTACATCCCTCTGGCACTGAAATTGTGGATATTTCCATTCTTGCTGAAGCCAGGCAGCAAAATCCCACAATTCAGGTGCCAAGCACGTACAAGATAAGCTGAAAAAAATGTGGATTTAAAAGAAAATATCAGCCTGGGCTCCTCTTGTTTGCTTTCTGGGGCCAGAGCATCCAGACTGCCTGTGGACAAGGCTCCAGAGCCACAGGCAGCCAAAGTCAGAGCTCAACACATAGAACAATGGAATTGCTTGGGTTGGAAAAGCTCTCTGAGATCATCAAGTCCAACTGTTCCCTCACCACAAACCATGTCCTCAAATGCCACATCCACACAGCTGCTAAACCCCTGCAGGGATGGAGACTCCACCACTGCCAGGAGCAGATCTGCCAGGGCTGCACAGCCCTTTCCATGGAGAAATATTCCAAGCCCTTAACATTCTTTGATTCTATGACTGATGGAAAGGAAGCCTATAAGGCAGAGACTGGTGAAGCTTTAAGCACCCGCTTTCCCACTGAGTTAAGTGATACAAGTGAGTGATATGAATCATTAAGGGCAGTGGGTGGATCCTATAGTGGGAACAAGCAGTGAGGCTGTGCAGCCCCCAGCTGTGGGGGCTGAATGCCATGGATCTGCCCTCCTTCCCCAGGGGACCATCCCCGTGGCACAGAGGCAATCCCACGCCACCCTCCCCTGCTGCAAATGCTGTCTGAGCTCGGGGGGAACTCCCCTGCAGCAGCAAAGGGGCTGAGCTGGGAACCCATGGCTACTCCACTCTGGTTCTACCAACTCCCAACACCTGAAGATGCTTCTTGGCAGGACTGAGTGGAGCCATCTGAGTTTTGGGAAAGGACATGGTATGCAAAGTCTCTAAATTGCAGAGCCCTGGATTTGCTGGGTGGACACTCAGTGGGTAAAGAACTGGATGGA
>NW_008649924.1:24473-48639 GCF_000695815.1 Acanthisitta chloris | reverse complement strand
AGTGTGGTCAGCAGGACCAGGGAGTTGGTTCTTCCGCTGGACTCGGTGCTGGTGAGGTCACACCTTGAATCCTGTGCTCAGTTCTGGGCCCTCAGCTCAGGAGGGACATTGAGGGGCTGGAGCAGGTCCAGAGAAGAGCAATGAGGCTGGGGAAGGGACTGGAGCACAAGTGCCATGAGCAGAGGCTGAGGGAGCTGGGGGTGTTCAGCCTGGAGAAGAGGAGGCTCAGGGGAGACCTTCTCACCCTCTGCAACTCCCTGACAGGAGGTTGGAGTCAGGTGGGGGTTGGTCTCTTCTCCCAGGCAACAGCAGCAGGACAAGAGGGCACAGACTCAAGCTCTGCCAGGGGAGGGTTAGGTTGGATATTAGGAAGAGATTTTTTACAGAGCATTGGAATGTGCTGCCCAGGGACATATTGAATGAGAGGAGGAAGAGGAATGAGCACCCATGTGGTGAGGCTGGGACTCTGCTCACCATCTACCTCCAGTGCTGGTTTATGTTTCCCTTCATAATTCTGCTGCTTCTTTTTGCTTTCTGTTTATTGAGTCTCACCTCTGGCTCTGGCAGTGACATTGTGAGCCTGTACCTGCAGAAGCAGTGGAAAACTGAGGCTTTAAACAATCTGCTGTTGGTGGGACATGTGTCTGCACCCCAGGGTCTGTGTGTGGCTGGTGAGAGCATGTGCTGTGTAGCAATGTGGTTGTCAAAAAGGGTGGAAGCCACATTTTCTCTCTTAGTGTTCTTTTCTGAGCCTTAGATCATGTTTTGATCTCATCTTGTGTTCAAGACCATGGGTTCAGAGCATAACTGCTGTAGCTGTGGTGGTACCAGCTGGCCTCACCTCACTTCCACCTGTGTCCTCTGAAAAATGTCTGTCACTGATCCCAGTTCAAACATTGCAACGCAGTTGTGGTTCCTTGTAAAGACTGTTCACAGCTGAAGGAAAAGGCAAGAGGTGTCACTTGAAACAAAAGCCCTACTTAAAGCATTGCAAGATGTAATGTACTAACAGGCTTCCCTAAGTCTTCAACAAAAGGTTATTTAAGAAGAGTTCAACTGCTGTTGCCAGGGGACTGTGTAGGCCAATGTCTCTGTTATGATAAACCTTTAGCTGCATTTGTCTGCTTAATGGCTGTTGATGACAAGGTCATGTTCACACCTTTGAATTTCTGGGCCCTCATGGCCACTAGAGACAAACCCAACACCTTTCATGGTTCTTATTACTCCTAAAAACTAACTTCCCTCTGTAGTGCACAAGAGCTGATAGAGCTGAATACAAACTAAGCTCATGCACATGTACATTCAGTCATTCCCTTCTCCCCACTTTAAGGTGTCTCTCCTCTACTTGCTGGCTGTTGTGAGCATGAAATACATCTGTCTCAGCCCTGCCTATATAATAATAGCTACTGGCACTATCAGAATGATTTTCAGGTAAATTCTAGCTCAGTCATCCAATGTATTTGGATCTCTTGATTGGGACTCATAGCCTAGGATTTTCAAGAAAAGTCAATCCTCGTACAACTGAACAACTCAGATGTCTTGCATGTTTTTGGTAATATCAGTTTGTTGCCTTCTTCCCTTCTTGCTTTTTCTGTATGATCCAAGACTGCAGCCAGCATTAATCTATCCCAATATGGCAATGATTGAGCTGGAATCCAACTTGAAGACATTCAGGCACTGCTATTAGTTATCACTGTGGACTGAGGTGTTCAGTGCTAAGAAGAATAAGGTTCATTTTTCCTCTGCCCTGTTCCTATACACATCATCCTGCTTTGGAACTAGTTTGCCTTAATATCTCTGTAGGCTGAAAACAAATACCAGAAGCAGAAGCAGACACAGTATAAAACTGCACTGGCTGTCATTATTCCCTATTCCATACCCTGTGTCTGTTGCTCCCTTGGCCAAAGGCTGAAATGATGAACAGTCCATCCAGCTCTCAAACCAACCCAGGTGTGGGGAGAGCCAGTGTGACTGTATGGCTGGTGTGGGAATCAGACAAGGTGATTGAATTCAGGGGCTGTGAAAAAAATCAAAGGGGCTTCTGTGTGTATTGAATCCTTTATCTTGCTATGAATGTGCAATTTGTGTAAGAACAAGGATGTTTCTACCTGCCCTTAGGCCGCAGAAGCCTTGCTTTGATCCTGGGTGATTGAAAGATTTGGAACTGAGGTCTCCTCTCAGTCCAGCCTGGGTTGTATAAACAACTTGGTTTATAGCTGGTTTGCTGTCTTTTATGCTAGAATAATTCTGTGAAATGTATAGTGCAATCTGTATCTAGGAGAGGAGATGGATTTTTTGCTAACTGGGTAATATCTTCTTAATCTTTGTTCCTCACAGATGTTTGTTGCCACTTGGAAGCACAGTGAACTGAGAGGAATTGAGTGCTTGTCACAGCAGTGGCTGTTAGCACTGGGACATGTTTTCTGGGTGGCTTGTCAGGTGTCTGGAATGAATGTAGCAGGGGTTAGCACCCTGAAAATGTTCTGTTTGTCTTAGTGGGTTCCAGGTCATAACAGTCAGCACTTGGGTCGTGAGTCTGTTGTGCCATGATGAATCCCAAGGATGGAGCTCTGCAGTGTTATCCCATTCTTTATATAGCAGGTGACAGGTAAAAGTCTGTTAAAATTGTTTCTTTACTTTCTTTTGGGAAGCTGTCAGTGCTGAGCTGACCTCAGTGTTACTGTGATGATGAATGTGACACAATATTACCATAGGTAGGACACAGCTCGATGAAGAATGTGAGAGTCTGGAGGGGGCAGGAGAGGACAGGCCTGTGCAGGTGAGAACAAGCTGCTGTTAGTGATCAGGTCTCAGCTCTCAGGAGTCAGAACAGCCCAGGATTTGGGGTGGCAGAGGAAGTGGTAAGACTGACACAGCTTTCATTGCAGATGTGTGCCTACTGCAGGTGTCTTGCTCTCTTAGGACATGTTCTATATTTAGGCTTGAATTCATGTGGTTCCCACCTGGAGTACAGAGCAGTGAGATCTGTGATGACCTTTAATTTCAGCAAGTTACACTATATAGGCATTTTCTGTTTCTCTGTGCAGGCAAAGCTAATAGTTTCTAACTAATGAAAAGTTCTGCTTCCTATGCATTGCTCTGCCTGTTTTCTTGTCTAACGTGGGGAAAAATCCCAACTTGTCCATAGCTAACTTGTACCAGGCATAAACCCTCAGACATAAATCAGCATTACCAGTTGACTAAATCAGAGTTTAGAGTGATGGAACGTGACCTTCAGGTAGGCAAAATCTCATCAAGTTCTTCTTGGGGATCAGATCAGTTTGCTTGATGACAGTTCAGGCTGCTCCTGGGTATAAACAAGGTTTAGTTGAGGCCAGGAGCTGCTTCAGCAATTAACTCTCCACCCTCCTGCAAAGCTAAATTCGTGGCTAGGGGACTGGCCCTTACCCTGGAGGGAGATCAGCCTTCTGTTAACACCACAAATATCTTCAGACTTTCACAGGGAGTTTGCTGAGATGCAATGCTTTGGAGAACAATTCTGCATCAATTCAAATAGACAAGAGTACTAAGATTGACTTTAAATGTAAGAGCTGGAGTCCTTCCATGTGAAAAAACCCACAGTGTGCTCATTTTGAACTGACCATTAGTCTAAAAGTGTGTTTCCCTCCCTGGGAGAGGAAAGAAAAGCTTAGTAAGTGCAGATCAGGAGGGACACTTTGTACAATAAACTCTTGAGAGGTGGAGGTGATGGTCTTTATCGGTCTGGAGCTTATCTTTGACCTTCATTGCTCAGTGCTGTTCTTCCTTGTTTTCCTCCTGTCTGTCAGATGTCAGGAAGGGAGTGTGAAATGCAGTGAGTGATCCACAGACTGTATAGAACTCCTATGGGGGAGCAGGGCTGGGAAGAGAGCACTGTGCCTGCAAAGGCAGCCCAAATGCTTTCAGAGCAGAGGAGAAGGCTCAGGAGCACTCTCACCCTGGAAAATCTCCAAGGCTGATCACATTTGCCAGCTCTTTCTTTCCTTAATGGGAGTTGAAGCTGAGACATTGGTACAAGTGTATTGGTGCTTGGGAGGCTAAACAAGGAGAAACATAAATAAAAACTCAATAATCCGTCACTGGAGGGAACTAAGGAGCTTATCTGATTGGTTACAGCATGGCAAACACATCAGAAAAACACATAAATCCAGAAAAGACTGTGGGGGTTTGGGTTTTGTTTTGATTTTGTTGTTGTTTTGTTGGTTTGGGTTTTTTTAAATCCAGTTTGAATCTTTTTTTTTAACACTTAAAGGGCAGATAAAATGAGCAACCAGCATTTGAAATGAAGGAAAAACTGATATGTTTGAGAGGAAAATGTCAATGCCACAAAAAACCATAGGCACAAAAAATGTCAATGCCACAAAAAACTGTAGATTCAAGTAAGGCAATCTGTAACCTTAGATGACAGCACAGAGCTGTTGAGCTTAGGGTCTTTGCAAAAACCATGGCTGTTACCAGTCTGAGGAACTGGCTGGAATGGTGTATAGCAAAACTGAATTTTCCATATTTTCCTGCAAGTTTGGGCTTGTCTGTGCACAAATGGGTTATCAAAAGTGAGTAATTTGGTCCATATGATTCAAATTTGTTTTCCCAGAGCTGGAACATCCATTCCTTTGGTAACTCTTCCAACTGGTTTCCATACAGGCTGTAGAGAGTGGCAGTTGATGATACTCAAGTCTGCCACTGACAGAAATTGTTCCTTTTCCTCCCTGTCCTCACTTTGGGTTGTGCACATACAGTGGCACACAGGAATGAACTGCAACCACCAGGCAGAGGAGCTGATGAAGAGAATAAAGGAAGGTTAGGACACAAAGCCTTATCCCCTTCCCTGAGCTGGCTTTCATTGACATGTGTGTTTGGCCTTTATCAAGCTCCAGTGAGACACCTGGGGAAGCACCAGAGGTGCTTTGAATGCTGGTGACACATACTGGGAGGTTTGTTCTCTGCTGCTCAGGTGGCAGGTTGTTTTTGAAAAGAGAAGGAAATGGAAGTGGAGGGAATGTCTTTCTCTGTTCTTCCAGGATGCAGAGATCTCTTCCCATCACATTTTACTGATCCTTAGCCCTTGTTATGTGGCATGTGGGAAAACTGCTCAGGCTTTCAGCTGCCCAAGCCTCACAGAGGCCATGTGTGCCCACAACCTTCTCTCTCCTTCCCCAGATACCAATGGGTCTCATAATAGCTGTTTTTTCTCCCTGAAATCCTTTCTCATCTCTTCAGCTTGTCATGGCTAAAAACATTCCTATCGAAATAGCAAATGCTGTAGTTGTATATGTAGTTGCATTTAAAAAAAAGGGGGAAAAAAATCTTGTGCTTGTTTGTTTTCAATGGGCTGAACAGTCATTTATTGATTGTATTTCAGTCTTCTAAGATCAGCATCTGTTCCCATCTAGTGGCAAAGCCAACTTGGTTCTGCTGTGGTGGAGTGTGAGGTTTGGGATCTGCAGCTCTTTGTTAGGCTCATTTTCACACCCAGATTCTCTAATTCCAGTTCCACAGTAACAGCACAGGATGGGCCATGGCAGAGGGACATCACAGGGAAACAGCAGACTGTGTTCTGGTTCCCTTTGAAATTTCATGTGCCTCTCTCTTTCCCCCTTCCCATACCAACTCTAATCTGCTTTTGTTTGATTCTCTCTGTAGCTCAAGTTTAGGTCCAGACTTTATTTAAAATCTGTTGTAATTTGTGCCCTTCCTGTTTTTCTCAAGTGGTTTATTTTGTCTAAATGCAGCAATTAAAAAGAAATTATTAGTCTGTGAGAGAATTTATGTCTCAAGAAGAGGAAAGAAGTTTACAATGGCAAATTCTGGTTTTCCTTATTTGTTTTAGCAGAGAAACAGGAAAGTAGTTTCCAAAGCAAATACACAGTAGGTCCCTTTGGGATGCTTGTCCAAGTCCCCTTGCTCAGTGGTGTGAGATTTCTCTTTTTCCCCAGCCTGAGTGTGATCACAGCATTGATTCTTTTTGGGGTTGGGGTGTCAATTCAGACTTGACTCAGACATGAGCTGTTTTTCAGTCCCCCTACAGCTGCCCCCTCCTTTTTTGGACAGCTCTTTGAGGCACTGCTGATGATCTTCTCCAAGGTTCCTCTCTGCCACTTCATTCCTTCAGGGGATGCTAAAGGAAATGCTGGTGAAGTAATGTAGCTGTGAGGCTCTAACCCAGGAGGATAACAGGTTGTAACCACAACACAGTGCCCACTGCAGCTGTCCCTCTGGTTTGAAAGAGGGATTACTGTGGAGCTGTGGAAATTCACTCCTCCTTAGTAGGAATGAGTGTTTTCCCTTCTCAGTGGATGATCTCAGGGCTTGGTCTGGTGGTGTGTGTTGTGTGCTGGAAGGCTGAGCAGGTATCTCTGGGTAGCAGCAGTGGTGGCAGGTGGCTGTAGTTGGCTGGATGGGTGACATCTCTGATGAGTGAGGACAGTGCTGCTCAGGTGTTCTGCCTAATACTTGTCCTCAGAACCTGAGCACGTTTCTGTGTTTGACATATTGTGTTTACTGAAACAGCAGAAGAATGTTTAATTGCTGTGAGATTGCAATGCTCTGGCTGTGCTCATGGAGAACACTGAGGGCTAGGCAGGACTGTAGGTAGCCCAGAATCTTGGCAGAAGCTGCTGGTGGAATGACAGCTTTTGTGCCAAGCAAAACGCCACCACTGCAGACCTCATCGCATCCTCTGCTGAGCATTTTGGTTGTGTTTTTAAAACCTTCCTCCTCTGTGCCCTTCTGTTGTGCTGTGTCCCCTTGATGGCTGCTCCTGGGATGCTGGGGGTGGGTTTCCTTTGGCAAAAATAATGCAAGCCAGGCAGCCCTTGTGAAAGGGGAGATTTATGATGTCTGTGTGTTCATCCCATTTCTGCAGACAGCTCTTCTAATGATAAAGGTGCATATATCTCGGTGTGATGTAAACAACTTGATGGATGGGCTGCAGTTTATGTGGAGAAAATATTGGAAGCTTTTTATCTATCTGTAAAGCTTCCTGGGAGGCTGCAAACAGGTGGCCTGGTACCAGCACACAGGTATATCATCATTACGTGCAGTCAGACTGTTTGCAGGGACCGACCGAGGCCAACATTTCTATTCTGAAAATAATCAGCTGGTGAAGGCAAAAGGGATGGAGCTCAAGGCTGCCAGAGCACTTGTCTCTCCTTTAGAACAACAGTAAGCAAAGATAGAGTATATTAATATAATAACTGGCAGCCTGTAAAGTGCTGCTTTAATCCTTATTTAGGAAAAAAAATGCAGATTCAGGGATTGTGGTGTCCAGTCCAGATGCAGGTTTTAATCGTGGAGTGGTAGGAAAAGATTAGGATCTTAGCTATTTATTGTAGTGGCAAAGACAAGTTCTCATAAGGATATTAATTTTTCCACCTAAGCAATCCATGTGTGTCTAGCTCTGCCTGTATCTGCACCTGCATCCCTAGTGTGGGCACAAGCACTAATTAGCTTTTCAGGTGGAGAATTGCCACTTAAAAAATGAAGCCTAGTTTCAGTTGTCATAAAAATGTCAACCAGAGCAATAAAATGTCTCCCTAATTTAAGAACAGTAGAAGGCTAAATAAATTAAATATTGAAACAGGGAGAAATTCTTATGTTGAAGTTGATGGGTTTAAAATTATTACTAACATAAAATTGTCACAAATCTTCTTTTCCTCCTCTGTGGCATACAAGACTGCCTGTGTGAAATGTGCTGGAGTGGAGAAGGTTTATACACAGTGGGGGATTTGTGCTGACTCCAGGACCTGGGAAGCATCATTCCTCTGTGATAGCAGCTCCTGCATCCTGCAGTAGCACCCAGTTCTTTTTACTTGCTCAGAAGTGTCTGCACCCTGTGATTGAGGGTGGGGATTTGCCTGGTTTGGGTTTCCAGGCTGGTATTAAAGGCTTATCCCCAGGGGCAGGTTCTTGCTCAGTCCTGACTCAGCCAGTCTGGTTTGGAGCCAGTGGACATCATCTGATGGAGCTCATGCTGCAATGTTGGTTCTTCTGGCTGCCTTGAAAGCATCCAAGATTTACACAGGTCACCTTGAGACTGTTTGCATAAAGCTGGGAAAATACTTCCTCAGGTATGTTTTTCTGGAAGCTTAGCATTGTGTGAGTATTGACAGTTAACTGATCCTCTGGTGAAGGATATTGAGTCTCTGAACAATAGATTTTTGTTTATGTGAAGTCTGAAATTGCAGGGAGATGGGATGAACTATGTGCAGCATCACTGCCTGGGTAGCTCTTCAACAGGCTGATCCATGAGGGAGGTGCAGAAACCAAAGCAAGTGAGGATTTCCTCACTTACAAGGATAGGCTGAGGGAGTGGGGCCTGTTCAGGCTTGAGAAGAGACAGCTGAGAGGAACCTCATTCATGTACATAAGTATCTACAGGGGGTGCCAAGAGGATGGATCGGGCACTACTCAGTGCTGCAAACCAGCAAAACAAGAGATAATAGGCAGAAACTGATGCCCAGGAAGTTCCAACTGATCACAAGAAAGAGCTTCATCTCTGTGCAGTGACTAATAACTGAACAGATTGCCCTGAAAGGTCATGGATTCTACCTCATTGGAGATACTCCAGAACTGTCTGGACACAATCCTGTGTCATGTACTCTGGGCAACTGTCTGGACACAATCCTGTGTCATGCACTCTGAGCTGATCCTGCCTGAGCAGGGAGGTGGGACCAGGTGATCCATTGTGGTCCCTTCCAACCTGCCTCATTCTGGGATTCTGTGAATGGTTTTTTGCTCCATGATGAAGGAGGAGGATGGAGAAGTTCGCAGGGTTTCAGTCCTGGTGCTCTCCTTACCTTTACACAGGCCCTGGGAAGGTTACTTTCCCTCTGCTCTGTTTGTCACAGAGCTGGAGGGATGGCTGTTGCTAGCTCCACAGCTCTGTGAGAATTCACTCATGGGAAAACTGCTTGAGACCCTTAGGCAAAGGACTTTATGGTTCATGTCCCACCAAAGCAAGGTGATGAAGTTTTGGGAATCTGATCACTGTAGGTTCCCTCTAGGATGGATAGGAAAGAGATGCACAGCTCCACAGCCTCAGGCAGCTCCTGCACCCAGAACTGTCCCTCCACTGACTGTGTGGAGCAGGATATGAGCTTCCACCTCAGCTCAATGTGGGAGGGTCAAGGTCTTTGAAATGAAAAAAATGCATCATTATTATTACAGTTTTCTTTAGCTTAGGAGTGGTTTCTTCTATTGTGTGGAGTAGTGAGATGAACTTGTGTTAGATGAAACAGAAACCTGATGATTCTCAGCATGCAAACCACACATCACTATTTGCCACATTTTCACCTGGTGTATCCTTACTGCTCTGGCATCCTGTGCTTCAGTGCAAAGGGGATTTTTCATTTGGGGATGATGATGATTTTTCATTTCTTGTGGTGGTTTTTTTCCTTTGGCTTTTTTTCCTTTGCTTTTCTAATCACATTTAGGATCTGTAATATAATAAGTAAATTAGAAGTGCTTTTTAATCAGTTTTTTCTTGAGACAGACTCACTTTGTAGTACACAAGGATGGGAAAAACATGTTTGCACTTCATTATCAATAGATTACGTATCTTTGTTATATACTATGAATCATCAGTATTGAAGATCAAATAGAAATATCATAGTTCACCAAGTAGAGACCACCTAAGGTTGTGTGTGTAACCTCAATTCCTTCAAGTTTGGCATTGCTTTCTTTTTTCCTTAATGTTTGATTTGGCTTCTGATGTATTATGATATATTTTAACTAAATACTGAGAAATAGTAAGAAAACACTTGTCAGTGGTGATTTGGGGTTCTGTTTTAACAGATTCTAATGTGTCCAGGAGAGGTAAATGCTCATTGTTTGGGGCAGAACTGGCTGTCATTGTGGCTGCAGTTTCTGACTTCCAGTGGGTGGAAAGGCTCAGCAAGCAGCAGTGCCTTGTAAACCAGGTCACATCCACTCAGCATCTATGACCTGAAGTCATAAGTCAATTTTTTTCATTTTTCTCCTTTTAAGTTGGCCTGGAAGAGGCTGACAAAAGAGGAGGAATTGTGGCTGTTTGTTTTTTGCCTGCAGGCAATTTTCAGATCATTTTTGCTGGATCACAACAGACATACCTTATTGAAAATCCAAGATGTTCTCCCCCTGGCCCTGGAGCCACAGCAGTGCTACTGACAGGATGTTGATGTTCTTCTGACAAGCTGGAGCTTTTAATTGAATGTTAATCATGTTGCTCATGCCATGACCTCTGCAAAATGGTACATTTTTAACTAGGAAAAGCATCTATTATGTATTAGCATTGATACTGACTTCTCCTGAATGGGTCTCTGGCACTGTGTAATGGGAACATTGTGTGATTTGGTGGTTTAATTGGCATTGTGTTTTGGCTCTGAACTGACTGCATGTACAGCACATGCATTTGGGATCCCCTTCTTTAGTTTGATGCATACTGAAGTATTTACTCTTATCTGCTGTTTCTGACTACTTAGGAATGAACAAGAAAATTTTTTTTTATGTCCCACTACTAGTTCTTGTGTCTTTTTTAGCTGAGAAAATTACTATTCAGGAAAGTTGTATCACTGGGCATTAGGAGGACTGGATCATTAATATTTAACTGTGTTGAAAGTAGAAAGCACTGTAACAGTAATAATAATTTGCACTTGCACAACACATTTCTCTTGAGGATCTCAAAGCACTTTACAAACCATTTAATTAAGCCTTACTAAATCCCTCTGAGGTTTATTATTAGTCCCATTTTACAGATGGTTAAGCAAGGGCATAAAGAAGTTAAATGGTTTGCCTAAATGAGTTAGTGGCAACAATAAGCACGTACTTCAGGAGGCCAACCACAGCTCTCCTCTGGAACAGGGAAGGATCCAAGTGGCCATAGTGTCTTGCCAGCAGTATGCACAGGGGCAGAGCAGCTGGAAACCGAAGGAAGGTGAAGGATTTTATTTGAGGTAGTTCATTGTGAGTGCTCTCTAGTGCTGTAGGTTGATTCTCTTCTCACTTGGTGCCCTGAGATGCACAGCACACACCACCTTGGCCAAGGGGCAGTAGGGGCCTAAGAGCCCCAGGTGTAGGAGCAAGAGGTGGGGGTGAGTCCTGGCTCTTCACCAGACCAAGAGTTTCATCCCATCTTTCCCCAGGGACATCCACACTGGTCTCCAGGTCTCCACCCTGGAAGAGGCTGGGGCTTTGCTTTTAGCAGCACTGCAGCTTTGGCCAGCCACTAAGGAAGCAAAGAAGTTCTTGCCACTGGACTTAATATTATTCCTATCATTAGTAGCTGCTTCTCCTCAGATGCCCATCACGAGAGGTTGGTTTATCAAGACATAAAGCAGAAGCTGTGCAGGCAAGGGGGGCTCATGCTCACTGCTTAGTGAGAGCCACTTAGGAGGTGTTCGTGTACAAACGCATTGGATTACGGTTAAGCAGCTTATGGACATAAAAACACATTAGAACTTTACAGCACACTATAAATTACAGTTTTGCAGCATTCACAGCCACAATGTTAGGTAATTACATTCATTAATCTACTACTAAGAGCACATAAAGTTGCCTCCCAAATGGTCCAGTGTGTGCTTGTGCTCAGCTGGGAATGCACTGAGAAGGGTCTACCCTCCCCCTTGTCTTCCTCCACCACTGATCTGCCTTTGCTCCAAACCTTCCTGGGTTTGTGATGGCTCTCAACAGAGCAGACTTTCAGACAGTCATTTATTGGTCTAAATAGTTGATATCCACAGAGGAGGAATTTCTAATAATCGTGTCTGATTCAGCTCTGAGCTTTTTGCAGTGAGCTGTGAGCAGTGTATGGACTTACTGCAGTGGTTCAGTTAGGAGGAAGTTATTGCTTGTTGTGCCCTGGGTGTTCCATTTGTGCCACCTGATGTTTTGTAATTGTTAGCCTCAGCAGCTAATGTTCTATTGGCACTTCCTTGCCTTAGGTTGAGCATCTTGTGCTTCATTTTCTTTTGTGCAGAAATATTTCCTTTAATTAGAGCAGATTCTCAGCTGGTGTAAATTAGGATAACAGAATTTGTGTGTCTCTAGGTTGAATGTATGTCCCACTGACCATTTCCTTTCTTTTCCTTTCTTTACCTTGCACTGTGGGGCAAGGCTTTCAAACTACCTGTTTGAGGTGCAGCTGTATTCTGTGCAAGCAGAGTCTTCTGCTGATCCCTTCTTGTTTCAATTTCCTGTTTTGAAAGATCCTTCGTGGCTGTTTCTTTTTCCTCTCCAACAGACCAATTTTGTCTTCAACATCCTCTACCCTAGCACAGCCAGCTCTCTAATCTGTCACCCAGCCACATTTTCACTGGGACTTCCCATGAATTTTGATCTATGGAAACAGGAGAGCAGCGAGTTGTGTATTCTCTGTTCTTAACCTCTTAGAGTGTGTGTTAAGAAACAGAGTACACAGAAATTCCCTGGGAAACTGCCTCCAGTGTCAGTGGCTGCTGAGCAGAGTATGCATGTGAAAAGTACTGCTCAGGTAGAAGGCTAAGGAACACAAACAGCTGACTGGCTTATCATCCTGATTTTATAAGGAATTAAGCTACTAACATAGCGTCATCATCTCAGTCCTTGTAAAAATTTAAAGATGCTCCAAGAATAAAAGAAAAATCCCTCTACAAAAAGCTCACACTCTGTCATGAAGGTATCAGCCCATTCAACTCACACATGGCTTCAGTGAGTCAGAGAGCAAAGTCTGTTCTCTGTTGTTTTTAACACTTACATGAATCTGATCATAAAAACTGAAGCTTGCACAAGTCAACAGGAGTGGAAGACTTGTAGAAATGACCCATTACTTCTGTGTCAGTTCATTAATTGGGTTTTCAGTTGCTGATTTCCGTTCACATCAAGATCATCTTTACATCCACATAAAAAAGAGCCCTGAAATATACCTGTGCCAGTGCTGTAGGAGCAGCTGTTCCAGGAGACAGTGACAGATGCTTAATCACACGCCAGTCTTCAGTGAAAGCATTCATCTATTTGCTAAATAGATGTAGCTTCAATGACACTTGAGCACTCCAGTTTCCAGGGAATTTCTCTGTCATTACTGACAAATTTATTATCCTGGCCATTAAATTAATAAAACGCAGAGCACACAGCACCAGCTTTTTGAGGGAAGTGATTTTTGGTGCTTCCAGCTCCGTGTCCTGAGCTGTCACCTGTCTGTTACCCTGGATCTCTGGGTCTGATGGCTAGAGGAGGTGAAAAAAACAAGTCCAGCATCTCTTAGCTGTGGGACAGGACAGAAAGTGCACATTTGGAAGGGATGAGATTTCCATTGGGAATTCCCAGCTGTAGTCTAGTGGTCTAGTGCTGTCTGTGACAGGCTGCTTGTGGCCAGAGCAGAAATGTGAACATCTTTGGGCCAGACATGAGCTGCCTCTGGGTCACTGACACACTTGGGTGTCAGCAGCAATGTGCTGCTTGATCCAGGAGCAAAAGCTGCAGTGATGGCCTTTGTTTGTGAGAGAACAGCAGTTGCAGGGAAACAACTGCCTGGAAAAAAATCACATTTTTAAGCTTGACACTGTGTTTACCTGTCACCTGCTTGGCTTCAGCCTACCTTTTAGGTGGTATGCTGAGCTATGCAACAGCATTCAAGTGGGCTTTGCTCCTCCTTTTTCTGTACCTAAGTGTTGGGAAGTCAGAAATCCTTATTTTTGAGGGCAGTGTGTCTCCCTGCTGCCAGCAAGCCAGGCCAGCAGCCTGCTGGAATGGAGACGGATTGAGGTCCTGCAGGAGAGTGTCAGGGCAGAAGGATGCTGTCAGAGCTGGATGTTTAATGTCACATGCAGCTGCTAACCTGGTCCTTGCCCTCCTGACAAAGCAGCTGCTGCTCTGGGTTAGTGTCTGAGCCGAGTGCTGTCAGTGCTCATGCATTCCTGATGCCATCTGTGTCACCTGCAGAGCAGCCCATAAAGCACATGGGGAAGCTGTAAACAGGAGCTCTCTCCTCCTGATGGAGTAGCAGGGAGAGTGGCTGCTCCCTGCTCACCCAGGCGGTCTCAGAGCTCACATAACACCGAGTGCTTTACAGCTCTGCTCAGGCCTTAATTGTGTGATGGTATCGATGTAAAATTTAACAGCCACTGTGTGTATTGACTGTGGCTTCATTGGTTGCTGCTAGAACATGCCCTGCTATTCATTTAGATGTTTTGGTCCATTTATTAGATATTACCAAGATTTTCTCTTTATGGACAGCACTGGTAGTGATTTCTGTAGTGGAAACCTACTGGGAATGACTCTAATCTAGTTTCTGAGGATTTGTTTATTGGGGCAATACATGCTGGGCTAATTTCAGGGTACATGTTTCTATCCACAAGTGAAGTTTTAATGAGGGGATGCAGTGCTCGGACAGCAGTTTGTGTTTTGGGCTTTTTTTTTTTCCCTTTTATTTTCCTCCAAAAAGCAGCAATGGCAAAATTGGCTCAGTGAGTATTTATTGGCAAATTAGTGTTCTTAAAGCTTTCCTTTTGCTTGTTCTTTTCTAGAGCTTGGAGAAATAAGATTTCACGTAATGCATCTGGGATTGGATTACTGGATTGAATTTTGCAAAGTACACTGGGGATAGCTGAGCCTGTTTAGAAAGCAGCTAAGCCCCTCTAAGTCAGTAAAAATTCAATTCATGATAGTTGATGAGGGATTTTTGGATGGTTTTTGTTTTGGGTGGTTTCTTTGCTGTTGGATGGTCACATTTCCTTTGAGGTGTTTTGTCAGGGTTTATTAAGCCTTTGGGGGAGGCCATGGTGGGATACAGCCTTTCTCTGGAAAGTAGGATGGCAAAAAGCCTCCTGAAAGCTAACATCCCTTCTCCTGCTTTCTTGTTGAACACAAGCACTAATTCTAAAAGGAAACCTTCAGCTGAGTTTATGTGTTGTGATCATTTTGGAAACATGATCAAAATTGATCAAAGCTGAGGTGGTGATTTGTTATTGCTTTGCATCTGGTCTTCTGTGTACTCAGGAGCTCCTGCTCCTCCTCTCCCCCCTCCCCCTTCTCTCCTGCTGAGTTTAGGTTTTGGTCCTCAAAACCAGGCCAACCATGTTATCCTAGTGCAGATGGCAATAATCTCTGTGTGTGATTCTGATAACACAGCTCAGGATGCAGCAGGCTTTGGGAAATTCCAGCTCTGTTGCAGGGATGGATCTTGTCCCAGAAGAATAGTGCCTGAATTTAGATTCTGCTTCTGTAAAATTGGCCTGAATTTTTTTTTTCTGGACTTCCTTTTCTATTTCTTAGAGCAGTGGTACTGTGTGGCTGGTGCTCCTGGGGATTTTTTGATGCTTTGGAGCTGAATTCTATTGGAAGAGAACATCAGAGAAGTTTGCACAGTGCTACACAAGGAGAGGTGTGAGTGTATGAGCCCAGGGAGGTGGCTGGGCTAAACTGGGGGAAAGGAGAAGTGGGAAGGCTGGCAAATTTCACAGGGTGTGGAATCAAATTTTAATAAGGTCAGCAAGAACTCAAGAAAGGAGGGAAAAATTAATTGTGAATGAGTTAAAGACTGCCACAGCAGGAAACCATAAAACATTTCATTGCAACCCTGCCCAGTATCCTTTAGTGTCCTGGGCATCCTGTAATAGTGCTGAGAAAAAGATTGCAGAGGTGTGAGGGCAGAGGAAATGGGCAAAGAAGCAAAATGCTTTTACTCTTCTAACAGGAAGAAATAATGGTTTCCTAGGTGAGGTTTAATGCTCTCAGCAAATCTTTGCAGATTTTACATTACAGTCATTTCCTCAAGTCAGACATCCCTGCTGCCTGGTAAGTAAACACAGAAAGCATAGATTATCAGTTAAGAGTATCGACAGCATTTCAAGTGCTATCAGAGAACATTTAATTCAGTTTAATTTTGTGATAAATCTCATCTTTAATCCTCTGGTTGCTCTGTAATCATGTCTCTATTGATCTTTTCTGAATGACTGCATGCAGTTTAATAAACTTTGCCATTAACCCAAGCTTTCCAAAGGGGGAGATTGATTCCAGTATCAAGTCCGATAGAACCAATAAGCACCTGGAAATCATTAAATGTGTCCATTATATAACATTTGCATTAAGATCAAAGCAAAAGTCTAGAGGTGAATTTGCAGCTTATTAGAGACAGGGTTTGCAATCGGAAATTCTCAGTATGTCAGTCAAAATCAGCAGCAGTTTTCAGCCTGGCTGATTCAAGCTGACACCTCCTTTCATTTCTTATTCCTCAAATATGTCTTTCATCCCATTGAGCAACTTCCTTCCCTCCTTTCACAGCCATAATTACATCCTTTAATTTATTCAATCTTTTTCACTCCAGGCATTTGTTTAGTCCAGAGGCTTGTGGTAATTTTTTTCTCATAATAAAACTACAGACTTTGGGTCTTTCTGAAGTGTTGGGTTGGATTTTCTGTCCTGAACTCCTCTTCTAAGGAGTGTCCTAGTTACATGAGATGTAAAATAGGCAAGAGAATGGGGGGCAGGTTATAGAATTGGGAGAAAAAAGGGATGACCTTCTCAAACTCCTTATTCTAAGGTGTGTTCCCACCGTTCCTCACAGGGGATGGATCACATACTCCAAATGCCAAAGTGCATTTGGCAGTCTGGCCTGGATCCAGTACTTGGAGCACTGCTTGCACAGGGACTTAATGTCAGCAAATGACATTGAAAAGAAGCACCTGAATTCCTTATGACCAAGAGTGTGTTGGTGGCCTTGGGGATATCTGTGTGTCTTCTGATGTTGGGCAGGTGAATGTTTGCTCCACAGGCACCGTGTGACCCTCGGGCAGTGTGAGGAGAGAGGCACTGGCTGACACGGTACCTCCTCATGTGCAGTTTTGCTCTTGGGTGTTTTGTCCTCCAGAGCAGCTGGTGGGACATGTTTGAGGGCTGTGGGGAGCTCTTCCCTCCCAAATTTCTTTCCAGTGCAGGTGTCAGCAGTTCTCAGCCTGCAGGAGAATGGAGGGTTTTTACTGATGGCAAAGGCTGCATCTTGTGTGGGGAGAGCACTGGGTGTGGGGAAGGCTGCCAGGAGAGGAGTCCTGGGAAAGCAGAGGCTCAGCACAGAGGAGGAGGATGAGGGGGGATGGTGGTGAGGAAGATGGGACAAGACTTCTCCTCCTGGAGAAGGACAGAGATGAAGAGTTGTCTGGAGTTAGGATGTAGAACAGGGATGGGAAATGCTGTGCTCTCTGTGTGTTAGGAAGGGGCAGGGCATGCAGAGAGCCTATACCCATGGGAGGGAAAACCAGGAGAAAACAAGAACCAAATCCATAGACCTGTGGCTGAGTGATAGCAGTGGGGCTGTAGATGCTCTCCTCTTCCACAAAGAATAATAAAGAAGATCCCAAAGACATGACCTTCCCACCCTACACATCAGTTGTAGGAGAACAGGGAGATGCAAGAAGCACCTGCATGGCAGGAGGCAGGGGAGAAGGCTACAGTGGTCCCACAGGACATACCCCAGGAACACACTGGCCATGCTGGTTTGGTCTGGTGAGTGGGTTGGAAGATGAGAACTTGGCTTTGCTGTGGTTTCCAAAATAAACAAATGGATAGTGCAAGCCCTGAGATGTTTCATGGTGTGCAGCAGTTGGACACTTGTGTTTCTCATGCAGAAGATTGCTGCCTCGATCTAGGTCTGACCAGAGGGAGATGTGCCAACTGCTCCATGAACCCACATCCCCTTTGCTGTATGTTTGCTTTCCCTAAGCATGTGTGCAGCCCACTTTGCTCCTGTGGTGCCTGATCCATTTGCCTCTTTTAAATATTCAGCATTGTGAGGCACAGATGAAATAGGATGTGGTTTCACTACCATTTTACAGATGAGCACTGCTGCACGGAAGAGCTAAAGGCCCAAATTCACAGAGCCATTTATTTCCTTTGGAAAACCAGTCAATGGGAATTAAATAGTTTTAGGCTCTTGAATACCCTCTTTGTGGATCAGGGCTTAGCTTACTGCTGCAGGTCACAGAGAGAGTCGGGGGGAGAGATCAGGAATTTCAACATAGGTCTCCAAGTCCCCACATGAATAACTTACCTTCTCAGTCTGGGCAGCTCTAAGCCTGTGCCTGGCAGGGTACAAGTCGTGATGAGGTCAAACAGGAGAGATTTGGATACTGGCCCCAACAAGCAGCTTAGAAAACAAATCTTTAATGGGAAAGGTTTCCTTCCTAGTGCAGACTTACGGTTCTAATTCTCTTCAACATACTCCACAGCTCTCGGGAGATGCATTGCAGAGCTTTATCTGCTTCCTGCTCGAGGCAAGTTTTGCAGAGAGACAGCAGTTGGGATGCTTCCTACAGCAGGAGTGGTTAGGAGTTCAGTCGAGGCAGCCAGAGTATGACGAAGTGGGGTTTGACTGTAAGTGCTGCTGAAGTGCTATGATTCACAGCTTTGGTAACTCCTCACAACTTTGCTGGAGGCATTAGCAAAGCTCTTGACTTGAGATGCTCTGTTTTGGAACCAGCTCCCCTGCCTGTGCATCCCTACCAAGGTGAATTTGTAGCTTCTAGGGGGGCAATAAACAAGAAATATTACAGAAATTGCTTTTCCAGCCACTAAATAGCCCTGAATATTAGATGACACTTCAGCTTTAAAAGATCTATCCACAAACCATCTTGAATATTTGCAGGAGACATCAAATTTTCAGCCACAGCATAACTGGAAAAGAAATGTTCTTTTTCTCTGGTGTAAGAGGTAGCTCTGCAGGGTCTGTGCCCTGCGATAAAGCTGGAGTAAGTGGTTGTCTCTGGTTTTCCCTATGTGTTCATGGTGTCTTCTGTGCCCATTTAACTGGAGATTCTGTATTCTACAGACAAGATGGAAGGGAAGAACTGTTTCCCTTCCTAGGGACCAGTGAATATAGCTGTCATGGTCTAACCCCAGGCAGACACCAAACCCCACACAGCTGCTCACTCACTCCTCCCCCACCAGCAGGCTGGGGGAGAAAATCAGAAGGGTAAAAGCTAGAAAACCTGTGGGTTGAGACAAAGACAGTTTAACAGGGAAAGCAAAAGCCTCATACACAAGCAAAACAAACCAAGAAATTCTTTCCCTGCTTCCCATGGGCAGGAGGTGTTGGGCAGCTCCAGGACAGCAGAGCCCCATCACATGTCATGGTTCCTTGGGAAGACAAACACTATCACTCCAAACATCCTCCCCTTCCTCCTTCTTCCTCCCTCCTTACATAATGAGCAAGATGTCATATGGTGTGGAACATCCCTTTGGTCAGTTTGGGTCACCTGTCCCAGCTGTGTCTCCTCCCAGTCTCCCATGCACCCCCAACTTCCTTGCATTGTGGCAGTTCAAAAAGGCCTTGGCTCTGTATGAGCTCTGCTCAGCAGTAACAAAAACATCTCCATATTATCAACCCTGTGTTCAGCACAAATCCAAAACACAGCCCTGTACTAGCCAGTGTGAAGATAGTTAGCTCTGCCCCTGCCAAAACCAGCACAATACCTGATGGGTTTTGGGTGATGCCACATAGACTTTGGAGCATCCACTGACCCTAGAGCTGAAACAAGTGCTTTGTCACCAGGATGGGATGCTTTCACAGCAGTGGGGAAATAAGAGATGGAAAATGTGTGGCAGTTTCCAGGGGATCTGAGCTCTGCACTGGGTGCAGGGCTAATACCTTTGTCCAGTCCCAGCAGAACAGTTGTGGTATTTATTTCATGTATGTGAATGAGGACTCTTGAGATAGGAGCAACTTGTATCTACTTTGTAAGTGGTGCGAAGGACAAGGCAATGATAAATCTTGTCTGTTATGCTAAGCTGTGCTTCTGAACTGCAGAGAGGGGGATTTGCCAGTGATCAGCACTGTAAAAGAATGTAATCCCTCTGGTTTTTTGATCATCAAATTTATCTTCACTGTATCTGTTTCCTAGGGGAAGAATAAGCCAGCAAATGGAAAGGTTACATATTGCTCTATTTCTTAAACTTTTGTTCTTTACTATTTTTTCCAGCTTGAATGCTAGAAGGAGGTTTCTTTTACAGATGGGAAGTTGAACTGTTGTTTCATTTTTTCCCTCTAATTGCACAAATATTCTGATTCTTTTCCTAGTGAGCAATATTGCCAAGCTCACCTGTAGTGTTGCAGTCCTCCGGTCCTAGCTGAGCTCTTTTTCTCTCTCATTATTTTCTAATCACTGTTCTTTCATTTTAAAATCTTTCCTCATCAGTCTTTTGTGTGAAGCTGTATGCCACATGCCAAGAACAGTGGTAGAGTTAAGTGGTTCCCAGAGAAAGAGAAAGAAAATCAAGTTGAATACAAGACAGTAGGAGCTTACAGGACAGAAAAGCTTGTGTGTTAAGTAGTTTGACTTCTTGACCCACAAGCTGCAAAAGAGTTGTTTCAAAATAGATGAAATTTTTGTTAAGGCTCAGTAAATATAGGCCATTATTATGTGGAGGTTTTTTGGTTTGGTTAAAAAATCTGCAGGTTGGATTCTTCATTGGATTCCTCATGGATTATACAATCTGGCATAATCCATGAGTAGTTCTTCTAATTCTGTCCTCTTTGTTGCTCATTTCTGTATTGTCTGCCCTGCTGGCTGTGTGCAGAGGGATGCTCTGGATTCCCTGTGTGCTTGCAAGGCTGCACGTGGGAGACACAAATCCATGATATGGATGTCTCCATCTCTGCCTGTATAGCACAGTGTCCTGGTTGTTTTAACATGTGCTGTCTCAAAGTGGTTTCTCTGTCTTGACTCCTGCAGAGCAGATTTTCTGGTCTAGTCTCGAGGCTGACATGGCAGCAGAGCTGATATCTTCTGTGCCTCCCAACTCAAGGCCTTTCTGTGGTCGTGGGATTTTAGTGAGCATCGTGAGACCTTTCAAATGCACTGGATTTTCCTGGTGCAGTACCATCTTCCTGCAAGACCAGGAATGCAGAGGTGCTTCTGATTGGATTTACAAACCATAATACATTTTTTATGACTGCTGAGTGCTGTGCTAATGAATGGTGCCAGTGTGAGAGCCTCGAGGCTGAAGTCATCTGTTTCTCCCTAGTGCAGCAATAGCAGGGATGAGACCATCTAAGCCCACATCCATTTATTCTAACCCTACCAATAAGGGGGATACCCTTTAAATGTAAGATTTATTGGCCCACTAGCTCCTTGGGCTGGGTCTGTGGCCTGCCAGCCAAAGTGCTGTTTGAATTATTCAGTCAACACCATATGTGTGTGGAGAGTGGAGGAGCTCACAGGCAGCTTTGTGCCAGCCACTCCTGTATGGAATCAGATTTCCCTCCAGTGAAATCACCTGGTAAGGTTGGCAGGATATGGGGCAAAAATAAAGCACTGATGCCTTTGGACAGAAAATGAACAGCGTTAGGAGGAGAGGTATTTTGTCCTTAAAGCTAAGAAAGCAACCTAATTGAGCCCTAAGTGGGCATGTGTGTTTTGATCCGTATGTGCAAATCTTGTCTAACTACAGATACAAAGGTACAAAATTTTTATTTTTGGGAGAAAGTTTGAGATGGTAAAATATTTTTTCTATTCTAAACCAGAACAAAACCTGCAAATTAAAATAACTATGTCAAGGGGAAAAAAACCCTAGAAGTGTCAATGTGGAACTGAAGAGCTGCTCAATTTAGACAAACTGAAATATTTGTTTCATGTTACTCGATGTGGTGCTCGATAACTGTTCAGTTGGATTCTCTCCACCATAAAAAACATTTTCCAAGGAGAAAAATTCTTTGCCCTGCTGTGACACGAAGTGACCCATGAATTCAGGCACAGATAGCTGCAAGAGATGTATACAGTCTCGTGCCCACAGTTGGATGTGTTCCTGCACCAGAGCAGGGTGGTGCTGTGCATGGCTTGACTAGCTGTATCCATGGAATCATCACCATAAACGTGCAACTAGCTCAGGGAACAAAGCAAATTCACCATTGCTTTAGGAACTGGTTTAATGCTCCTCTCTCTGCCTAATCTGAGCAGTGGAAGCCTCTTCCTTGGCATGAAGATTTCAAGTGAGCATCCTTAGGGACTCCTCACCACATGTCTTTTCTATTTCTTTTTATTCCTCAAACAAAGAAAATAAACATGAGCATGTGGCCCTGCTGCTCACAGGGTAAATCAAGCACATTTATTTAAGGCCCAGCACTGTGAAATAAGCCCAGGGCCAGTGGGAATGGATTTCCCTTGGCTGCAAGGGCTGCACATGTGTGAGCAGCCTCAGGGCTGTGAGTTGTGCAAAGCATGTCTGGGATGGAAGGGATTGTACCAGTAACACCTGTTGTGCTGGAAGCACTTGGAGTTGAGCCCGAATTGTGCTGGAGATGGTGCTCAGGGAGTGGAGATGGGCCAGGAGAGCTGCCAGTGTGGGCAGCACAGCCCTCTCTGCTGTGGGAGGTGCCCTGGGTGCTCTGCCAGGTAACAAAGGTGTAGGTGTATGGATGACAGCTAACTATTGAAGATGATTTGGAAAGTTTGAAAGACTATACGTGGAGGGGTTGGAGAGAATGTGGCTGAGATGATGGCAGCAGAGGATGCAGATTCCCTGCAGGGAGAGGCAGGAATGGCTGGTGCTTCAGCCAGCATAGACTCAAAAAGGCAGTCCCAGGTGTACTGGAAATCATTTAGTCAGATCTGCAAGAAAGAAGTAACCTTGGACTTTGCTAGCAACTTGTGTAAGACCTAGAAAAATCTCTAGGAAAAAACATGATGGCACTTCTAGACGGGCAGAAGCTGGCTGGAGTCAGAGCTTCAGGATCTCTTTCCTTTGGCAGGAGTGCACATGCTTCTGGCTAAACCAGTCTGAGCAGAATCAGCTGTGTGTACTTTGCTTTTTACAAAGCTGGACAGCTTCAGGAGAAACAGTTCCATGGCTCTGTAATCTAAGCTGGCATTGCTAAGCACTTTCTCAACTCTGGCTCCAAGATGAGGATTTTTTTCCTAACTCTGGTTGCACAGACTCTAGTGATTTGTTGACTGTTCTCCACAACTGTAGTGCAGTATGGTACAGTATTGGAGTGACAAAACTGAGAAGGGAGGGGGAAGGGTAAGGCTCAGAACACCATGTCTTGTTTGAAAGACAGGAAATAAATGAATGAAAATCAATTGCTCTGATACCTTCACGTACGACATCAAGTTTTGCCAACTCAACAGCTGGCATCATAGTCTTAGTTGTCCTCTGCCTGCAGCTTGTATTTAGCATATTTTAGAAACAGCCCTTCCCTGCATCCTTACCGTGTGTGGTGCTCACTAGAGCCTGATTTGCAGGAGTGCTCAGCACTCCCTGTAGCTGCTGAAATCGATGAGGGCTGTGCTTCATTAGATAAAGTGCTCTGTAGAGCCAAGTTCTCTGAAAAATCAAATCTCAGGTGCTTCCTAATGGATGCTTAAAATTAGCAGTTGTTTTTGACCTGACATGTCAAGACTGTTGTTGCCACCTATAAAATGTGAACAGTGAAATTCCTTTGTCTGGCAAAACAACAGTAAAATAGACCGTTGGTATTTGTTGAGCATCGGATAATATCACAAGGAGCTGTATAGAAAAGCCCTTGAGGAAATTAATAATTGTGCATTCAGAGCAGGGTGTGAATGGAGTGTCAGTAAACAAGGTTTAGGGCCACATGATGGACAAAGAGGAGAAAACAAAATCCTGAGTGGCTGCTCATTAGCTGAACACCTTCCATTCTGCATGGCGAAACAGGAGCAAGGGATCATGTAATTAAAGATTGTATCATGACATGTGTGCACAAGAGGCTGAATTAAGGTGGTGGCTGCAGCCTTCATCCTGGGCTTTCATAGCTTCCAAGTCCTTGACTTTGTAACCTCAATAATGTTGCTTTAATGTAGGTTTTTTGTGTGTAATTTAAATTGGCAGCACCTGAAAAGGAACCTTCTGTTTATCAATGATATTGTTAACAAATGATTTTGGGATGAAAAATCAAAGCAATCTCTCTGCTACAGAAGTGCTTTCACACCACATATCTCAAGCAGACAGCAACTTGCTTTGCTATTGTTCTGCCTTCATCTGTAACCACGGCGGAGTGTCCCGCGGCCTGGCACGGCGTTCCATCCTCACTCTGTTGCACAACTGCTTTTGCACAACACTGAGCCACTTTGTTCTCAGATTCCAGAGAGATGCAGGAGGAGATGGATTGTAATTTTAGGAAGACAAAGCAAACAAAATGAAACCTTTCTGCAGAGGTCTCACAACGTGAAGAAATTGCTGGGATTAGTGAATGGGCTACTGCAGC
>NW_008649924.1:4125-24453 GCF_000695815.1 Acanthisitta chloris | reverse complement strand
AGGACTTGTGTCCTAAAAGACTCTTTCAGAATCCTTTTCCCTTTTGCATTGCACTTCACACCTGCCTTACTTTCTCCCCGATGGTTTTTTAAGGGTGTTGGATATTTTTTCCCCTAGATAATTGTGCATGAGAAGAATAGACAGTACATTTCACTATTTTATCTGGAGGGAAATTATAGTTATTATAAACATCTTGGTTTATTTTCTGATTTGGAAAGGTTGCAGGGATTAGTCAGTGCAAAGTTTTCAGACCTTTGCATCTTGTTGTTTCTGCCAGAACTAAACTAGTGAAACACGAGGGAGAGGTGATAAGTCTTGGGGTCTTTTCAACCATCAGCTATAAAAATTATTCCCCAATGTAATAGAAAGCACAGTAGGAGTTGATGAAGACAGTCAACATGTGATGGCAAATTTGGTAGCCTCAGACTGGCAGTATCTCCTGATTCTGAGGGATTTTGCAGCAGTTTGTGCAGCTGTTTGTGCATGTTGCTGTCCTGGACTCCCAGCTAACAATTCCCACTGTGTTGCTTCCCTGTGAGGTGCTGAGACACTGGCACAGGTTGCCCAGAGCAGCAGTGGCTGCTCCATCCCTGGAAGTGTTCCAGGCCAGGTTGGATGGGGTTGGAGCAACCTGGGCTGGTGGAAGGTGTCCCTGCCCATGGCAGGGGGTGGAACTGGATGAGCTTTAGGGTCCTTCCAACCCAAACCATTCTGTGACTGATTCCATGCTGACCAGGGTGCAGGATTTCTCTCAGCTGTACTCTCTACGCTTCCTAATTTCTTGCAATCTAAACTCCTGTAACAATGTTCTTGGTGAATCTGGAGGTGGTGGTTTTGTAAGCATTTCTGTTTGTCTGCTGTTCCATGGGAAGCCCTTTGGCTGCTCCTTGCTTCTCCTCATGTAGACCCTGGCACACGAAGCACTGCTGCAGCTGGCAGCAGGCAGAGGGGCTGAGGCTGTGCTGTGGTTGGAACTTGGAGAGAATTTCAAATCAACTTTTGTACCTAGGGAAATTGTATCTTTTTTTCCCCCCTTAGCTGGCTTCTTTCTTCTGCGGTAGTGTTCCTGGTCAAACATGAATTGTTTGTTCCTTGAAAATAGACAAATGCTCCAGAAGTTCCTTTCTTACAAATCTAGTTGACATGGACACTTGGTTGTCTGAATAGTGGATGGGGCAGACTGGCAGCTTCAAGTTTGCTTTTCTGACTATTTGTGTTTTAAGTGGAGCATTACCTTGACATTTCATGACTACTTAATAATTTCACGGGTTTTAAAACTTCTTTTTTCTGTACACTTCATTTTACTGTTGGAATGAAGGATAAATTCTTGGGCTCTGATATAGAGCTGTAGTGGACTTCAGCAAGAACCTGAGGAGCAAATAACTGGAATATAGTTGTAGACCAATGCAGTTGTTATTTGATTTAACCAGCACTGCACTGTAAGCTACTTCTGGTTTTAATAATCAGTTTTTAAAAGCTGCACTTTACTGAGGTCACATTCAGTGCATCTTCAGAAAGTAAATTCTTGCCATACTGGAATTGTAGCGATAATCCACAAGGAAGGATGGAAATGTCTAAGCAACACCTGAAATGTTCATCCAGAGAAATTTCTGCAGGGCATTTGCTACACACTGCATGTACAGTGCTGCTTTTCATCTGGTGTTCCCATAGGAAAATCCTGTAATAGGGGTGGGACAGAGTTCCTGGTTACTTACAGGTAGTGTTTGACTTGTCAGAGGGCAGGGCCAGGAGGGCAGCAGAGATGGACTTGGCTCTTGGGTGAGGTTCATGGGGGTGAAGTGTGTACCCCACAAAACACTTCTCTGCTGCCCCTGAGAATCTGTTTTTTAGTTAATGAACTGTCATTCACATAGCAAGAAGATGGACTCTCCTGAAATAAATCAGGCATAGCTCCCTGGAAGCCTAACACTTGATGAGAATGCAGCGTGTCCTTCAGCCTCCTACCTGGAGAAATTATCTGATGGACCCACCAGGGCTGCTTGTCCTTCCCTCACCAAATGCAGGGCTGGGATTGCAGCTGTCGGTGTGGATTGGAGCCGAGGGGATGGCAGTGCCACCCCTCAGGCCCCAGCACCCTCCTGCTCACCGACGTGGCAGCAGGAGCTCTTCCCCGCCGTGGCACGTCCTGTGGTATCAGCTTGATTAATGTGCCCAATAGAAATAAAACAAATGGAAATTTTTTTAGATTATACAGTACACTCATAAATATTAATGCACTTTCATATTGAATTGCATGTAATTACATATTTATATATTTAAGTCACCTTCCTGATACACTTAAAGCACTTTACTGATGAAAGATATCTCTGAATAAGATGGTTTTAAACTGTGCCTAATATGTTTGTAGGATTTATTTAATAATGTGTGGGCTCGTACGTTGGCAGGAGAGGAGCAAAACCTCCATGGAAGTCTGAGTTTGTTGTGCACAGGATCTGCTGCTTGGGTTGAATTGACTCCATGGGTAGCTGCTGAAAAATACGTCTCGACATGAAATATTACTACATCTCCTTATCTATGTAGATAAGGTCTGTGCAGTCCTGTCACCTTAGAGTAATTACAGCTTATTACTCTAATCATGATGATGCCTGAAGTCTGTAATTAAGATTGTGCTGGCTAATGTACTATTACGCCGCATGGTACAGCTATTGTCCTCTCTAAACAAGAAAAAGATAAAAATGGGATGAGGGAGAAAGGGCAGCAAGTGGGGAAGTGATTTATGCAGGGCCATGGTTCCCAGCCAAGCACTGTCTCCACTGAGCCCAGGGGCTCCCAGAGGGCAGAATCCATGCACGTGTGTCTGAGACAATCCCTCCAACATGAGGAGTGACACCCGATATGATCCCTATTCAAGCTAGTTTTAATGCATCCTGCCCACCTGCATCTAAGCTTTATTCTTTTATCATATCCTGTGGCAGTCTAGTCTGCAGATGAAGAATTCAATTCATATTTCTATACCCATATTTATTTTAAGGTCAAGTCATGTGTCTGGTGAAAGCGATGAGAGGTTCTACCACACAGTTCCATAACACAAGGGTTTGACCCATGGCACTCTGGGATTTTCTCCACAGCAATGTCAGCAGGTGAAAAGCAGAGAGCTGTTCTGGAGGAATGTACTTGGCTAAGCACCAATCTTTGTCTAAGTGTCACAGTAAGCTCACCCACCCTTTCACAATTTGCCGAATGGCAGGTTAGGTAGACGTGGAGCTCCTTTGCCTCTCTTTGGTCATGAGCAGAAGAGCCACCTTGTTTCTGAAGGTTCCTGCCAAACATTCCTTCTGGCTGAGAAAGTGCTTTTTCATCCAGTTTGTGGCCTTGTGAAGTTGCTGTCACTCACCTGTGCCATAGACATCTAGGCAGATTCTATCACCCCGATCCTGATGTCAGCTCAACATCCTTTAACTGAATCTGACAATTCATGGAACTTTGTGCAGCTGGCTAGAACATGGGCTTTTCCTGGATGGGGTTGTCCCAGGTGCATCCATGAATCTGACCTATCTTACACCCTCTTTAAAGCTAATGGGAGCTAGTAATTTCTTGATGGAAGTGCTAGCCCCATTAGACATTTTATAAGCTTCTGGAAGTCTGCCACTGTTTCATTTAGATCACTCCTAGCTGGGGGAAAAAAATCCCACAAAAGCTTCTTAGTCATTAGAAGAATTTTATTCTTTTTCAGAAAGTTTCCCTTTCACTCCTTCAACCTTTCACATTTAGAGTGAATTCTCTTAAGAGCATTTTATCTACAAGCACGAGCTCTGTGTTTTAACAGAAGTCTTTGCAGGTATATTGTACTACTCAAAAAGCATTGGATTTTTTTATACTGACATGAAAAAAATAATGGTTGTTAGCAGCATGATGATAGCTATCTTAAGCTACAAATCTGAAGCTAACAATCATCTAATTGTTATTTTATGACCTGCCCTTGCTATCAGAAGGTGCAGGTGTGTGTGGACACTGTAGTTTTATGAAGCTATTGATGATGAGCATTGGTGAAATGGTTACTGCAGTGTATGGCACCTGAGAATTTGCCTTCATGCATTTATGGTATGCACCTATACCTAAGACCTTCCTGGGAAGGGAGAGAGAAGGTGTGCTGAGAAAAGGAGTTGTTCTTGCTTCCAATTTCCTTGGGCTGCTCTGCAGGATCCCTCAGCCTGTTGTACAGTGCTTGTCAGAAGGAGATCTCAGAGCATTTTATGGAGATCACTGCTGCTACTGAGCTCTTTTTCAGCAGCTGGAGGAACCTGTGAGGAGAGACATGAGGTTCTTAAAATACTGATCCTGCTTTGTAGCTAAAGAAGCTAAAATTCTTTTTCATGAGCTTGGATAAGGCCTCCAACTTTTCTGCTATGAATAACACTGTGTGAAGAAAAACCTAAGATATTTCCTATGGTGTCTTAGTTGAAGGAAAGGTAGAAAAAGTGTCTTATAGCTTCTGTTCAGTACTCCTGTCTTTAATACTTGTTCAGTCATTCTCTCTACTAAATTTCAAATTTGAACTATGACTGTCTTCAGTTTAATTAATCATCTCATTGGTTTCAGTTATGAATTTTGTGAAGCTCTTGTGTTTTAGAAAGGCATTTAGGGAGCATTCTTTAATTAAAGCCAAACTGATTTTTGCCTTTAGGCATTGGGTTTTTTTTGCATTAAAAGGTGGCACAATTTGAATTATATTCTCCTGAACCTCAGTCTTTAGGTGACACAGGGACCAATAGCCCAATTTCTTTGCTGCTGTCAGTTATAATATTAAGTGACAATAAACAACAGCCCAAAGGCTCACAAGATCACACAGTGCTTTATGGTGAGGCATGGGGAGCTTCTGGGCAAAGCAGCCAGGCATGTTAGAGTGTGCTGAAAGTATGACATTATTTCAGCAACCACCCTCATATGGCAATTCCAGACCCTTACATTACATATGGAGTTCCTGGAGAAGATGTGACTCAGCAGATTGGATTTATTAGATGCACAATATGCATCTTTCCAATAGCTTCTAATTCTGCTCTCCTAATGAATTCTCCAGCCTCCTCTTCCTCTGCCTTTAATTTTGTGTTATTGAAAAAGACTTTTTTTTCAAGCAGCACTTATTTGAAACAAAAATAGGAATTTATATATATATATTTATAGGAAATAGCTGTGGGCTAAGTGATGAAACTCACATTTGTGTTACAGGACTTGAGTGGTTTTGTAGACAGACATTGATTCAGGGGGTTAAAGGGTCAGTAACAAAGTTTTCAAATACAAGCTGCTTTTTTTTTGGTGTGCTTTTCATCCCTCCCTGAGATTTGGAAATCTACTGCTTAAGTCAGGATGAGGGAACAGTCCCCTGAAGTCAATGGAGATTCATTGGCTCTAACTGGATTTAGGTCAGCTCATGCCTTGTTTGGTCAAATACAAGAAGTAATAAGAATAAATATGAAGAGTCAAGCATTGTTTAAATCAAAGAGAAGTGTTAATTTAAGCATTACAGACACATGCTGTCTCCCAAATGCATGGTCACTTGATGCATGGGATATTTTTGGGAATGAGGTTGATGGTATGACATCTCCAGGAGGATGCGTTTAGCAACTGGTTAACAGTTGGACTTGTGCTTAAAGGTCTCTTCCAGCCTTGATGAGTCTATGCCTCCATGCACTCTCTCATCTTACAGATTTGATTTACATTTTCCTATGCAAATGGCAGGAGGAGACTGAGGGGAGACCTCATTGCTGTATAGAACTTCCTCATGAAATGAAGTGCAGGGGCAGCTCTGACCTCTTCTCTCTGGCAACCAGTGACAGGACCCGAGGGAATGATCTAACTTTGTGTTAGGGGAGGTTTATGCTGGATATTACAAAATGATTCTTCCCCCAGAGGTGTTTGGGCACTGAACAGCTCCCCAGGGCAGTGTCACAGCCCCAAGCCTGACAGAGCTCCAGCGGAGCTTGGCCAACGCTCTCAGCACAGGGTGTGATTGTCAGGGATGTCCTATGCAGGGCAGGAGTTGGACTAGATGATCCTCAAGGGTCCCTTCCTACTCTGGCTATCCTGTGATCTTTTGATTAAGTGGCCATCAGTGAAGATTGTTTTTTCCCTTTTCTAGTGACTAGCATTGCCTCAATAGTGTTTTGTTGATCACCTAGAATTGCTGTTTGAAGAGCTCAACCAAGCCAGAGCTGTAGCTTAACCTCTGTTTTTCTCCTCTTCCCTCTCCCTCTCTCTCTCCCTCTGCAGAAGGACATAGCTCTGAAACCTCAGGAACGTGTCGAGAAGCGACAGAATCCTCTAGCTAAGAAGAAACGGGAAGCACTTACCAATGGGCTGTCATATCTTCCCAAAAAGAACAGACTTCACCACCACCAGTACAGCTCTGACCGGGAGAATGATCGCAATCTGTGCCAGCACCTTGGGAAAAGGAAGAAATTTCCGAAGGGCCTCAGACAGGTGGGAGACAAGTTGCCTGCTGCGGGGAGGGAGGGCTCTGGCTGTTGGCACATGGTATGTAGAAACCAATTTCTCATTTCGTGGCATCTATTTGTAGTTGTTTTATTCCTGAGCTCTCGGGTGCACTTGGTTGTGTGTCCTGCCGCTGGCAGAGATTGACTGAGTGAGAAGCAAGTGGTTTTTTGATGCTAGAGCTGAGTTGTTTAATAAACTTGCAAAGGTTGGAAGAGCTTTCCACAGGCTGGCTGTGAGACTGCCAGGGCAAACAAATGTGGTCTCTCTATTACATTGTTAGGCCAACTTTGTCCTATAAATATGCCTTTAGACTTTGTACGCAGAAGCATAAGGCCCCTCTGAACATCAAGGGTGAGGCAAGGTAATTGCAAGAGGAGCAGCTGTTAATCAAGACAAAGCTCTAAGAGTGATTATGGTGGGACAAGCTCGTTTGTAGGGTGTCAGTGGCTTCAGTGTCTGCTCCTCTGGGTTACTGATCACCTGCCCTGAGCAAGAACTTCTGCCTTCCTAGCCCTGGTGTTCCCTTCCTGCAGGAGCTGTGGTACATGTGTGACAAAAGTGAGCATGGAGCACCCAGGGTTGCAAAGCTTGAGGCTGGAAATGTTGGTCCTTTCTTCAGGACTGTGCAGTGTTGTGTTTGTGATGTTTTTTTAAAGAAGAATCAAATGTGACAAGTGTGATTTCTATGCTTAGCAGGATGCAGAAAAAAGAGGGTAAGAGTGAAGAGTTCAGCTTTGACCTACATTTGAGTGATATTAATGACTCTTTAAACCAAAATTTACATGTCTAATGGGGATGGCTGATATTCATGGGATCAGTCTTTATCCTTGTTTGGTGCAAACCAAACAGTGTTTTGCAGAGAGACTTGTAGAAAGTAGTTAGAATTCACTGCTGCTCATTTTGTGAGCTCAGGAACATTGAGGATGACAAGTATGCTGACTTGTATTCAATTTTGATATTCAGAGTTGCAGAAGCTGGGAAAAAATAGGTTTTCATGATGATTTTTAAGCCTACACTGTATATAGAGATTATACAGTACTTCAGCAGAGCAAACAAATTGTAAAATGCCTATTCTACACTGCCACAGCTGTTAAAGGTATTTCTTCTCATTTAATTTTACTTGGTATTTCAAAGGGAGGTGGGGAAACTCCTCAGGATACTTGATGCAATGGTTTTAAGTGGATACTGAAGTTTGCTGTGTTTCCTTGACTGTTCTCTGTGTTCACCTATGTGGTCTCCACTCTGTTCCATTTTTGTACATCAGATGGTAAATAGATCTGGTTTGGGCAGTAGGAGTTGGCCTTGTAGACCTGACTGTTTGCAGTGTTTGATTCCCCTGGCATGGCTTGCTGTCAGGTGGGACCTTTCTGCCCAGAATTTAAGCTAAGAAGGAATCAGCCTCACTGCTGATGGAGGTTATTTGTGAGGTTATGTTTTTGGCTTGGAAGGTATTGAGTTGACAAATGTCATGGAAAATGCTTTTCCTTTGAGCTGATAAATCTGAGTACTCTGTTTAATTCCTGAGGGATAAGGCTGAGAGGAAATAAAATATCTTGCTCAATATAAGTTTAATACATTTAGTAGGGGTATAGCTCCTTAGATAAGAACATTTTACTCTCATGAACAGTTTAGGTGCTGACAAAGCCATATGGCTTTGGCACTTCGACATGGAAAAGAGATGTCATGGAAAAAACTCTAAAGTTCTCTGAAAAGGCATGCCCAGCCCCTTTAGATAATAGTGTTTCTGGGAAGCATTTTCTGTCTTCTTTCGAGATAAATGTTGAAAACCTCAGAACAAAGAGAAGAATGATAAATTCTGAAGGTAGTTTACACTTCCTACTGGAGTGACTCTTGGCTGCACACCTTGGGTTACTTTCCCCACCTAGCTCCATCCCACTGAATTCCTGGGCTCTGGAAAGAAAATAAAGCTGTTTGTCAGCCTTCTCAGATGACAACAAGCCAAGAACTGGGGCTGCTGAGTTTTGTGCTTGGCACAGTAGGAATGTCTAAAGCCGTTTAAAGTTCAGAGTGCTCTGGTTGTATATGGTGTCCTAGCTATATCAGGGCTGCATATTTTATACATAAACAACTTCTCCTGCCTCTGTTGTCCCTGGAGGAATTCTGAATTGCCACATGTGGATGTTGTAACTGGATGGCAGGATGAAATCTTAATGCTGTCATTGCATCCCTGTGCTGGTGTAAGACCTTGGCTGCAGTCTGTGTCTATTGGTAAATGTTCTATACCTGGAGATCTCGTTCATTGTTTTACCTGTGGTATCCTGTCAGATACACCTTTTTTGTGAGATCTGTTTTCTGCTGGAAGTAACTCTCACTGCAGGATTTGGGGTATGAAGCTCCCTTGTCAAACAGATTTAGTTGAAGTCAGCTATTGAAAGCACTGCTAATTAGTTTTCAGAGCAAACCCTCCTAGTATTCATGCAGGTATTTATCCAGCTCTGCTGCAATGCCTACAGGTTTATTGAAATCCAGAAAATGTGAAACTGTAGGTTAATTAAGGCTCATATTTTACTAGCGAGAAGACTTTTGAACTCTGCTTTGTGAGCTTTTATAAATGTACTTATTAAATGCCTCAAGGAAATTTTCGTTGGCGTTAAGCAAACACGAGACTCATCAGAATATTTCTCCAGCGCTTTAAATTTAATTTCCTTTACGTTAATTGGTGATGGCATGTTTTTATGTGTTTTCTGTAAAAACCATTTGGAAATCTTAAAGTGAACGTTTTGAAACTAGTAAAAGGGTGGCAAGAATGTTTAAATGGGGTTTAATGAGTTTTTATTCCTCAAGGTTCGAGCACAGTGGGGCATACCAGGAAACAACAAGTTTTCAGGGCAGAAGGAGTGTTGAGAGTATTTTGATAATGAGAGGGAAGGATCATTTCTCTTGGTTCAGTGGGTGTGTTTTGGAAAGAGCATAAGACACTGCCTTTTGTTACCTCCACCACTTCCTTCACTGCTTTCTCTATCTGCTGGGTGATTCATGCATCTTCTGACAGAAAAGGACCATTTCTGGATATGCTTTGAAACCAGCAATCTGCATGCTGGGCAAGGGGTGTCTGAGCTGGTGTACAGCTGTATGAGATCCAGCTGGGCTCTGCCTCACTGCCTCATTCCAAAGACACTTGCAGAATAGCAAATCCCAATCCCAGATAATGCATGAGTGCAGGGAAGGAGACAAATGGTAATAAATACGGGGCGGATGATGAATACAGGGAAGAAAACTCATGATGGAGAGATCAAGTAGGAGGTAAATTTTAATGAGAGCAAGGAAAAATGGGAAGAACAGCAGAGAAAGATACACTGCTGACTCTGGCAGTCATCAGCTACAAGCATTATAAACTATTAGCTTTCACCTCATAGTCCATTATATGAATCAATTAAAGGGGAGGGAGGGAAGTATTGATGCTGTTCCTTCTTAAGAATTAAATCCACGATTTAGTAGTCTTGCCCCAAATCTATGCATCCTAAATTTGAGAGTGCTTAGACTTTTGATGGCTGATCTGGGTAGCCATTGCCATCCCCTGCCATCACCACATGTGAGCATCAGGTCATAAAATGTGTGATGGGTTTCAGCACAGCACACTTGTCCCCTGGTGCAGAGGCACTTGTGTGCCTCAGTGCAGAGGGTGAAATAAGCACTGTGTGATGAGTGTTTAACCACACTTGCAGTCAGAATGGTTTCTGCAGGCTCTCAGACAAGCCTGGCCAGGGCAGGTAATGAGAGCAGAGCGGGAGGTGAGTGTTAGCTGCATGGGCTGTGGTGACACTGGTCGGGGAGCAGAGCAGATGGGTTTGATTGTCAGCAGCAGTGGATTCCAGGGAGAGCTGACTGTGGTGACAAGCGATTTACAATGTGCTATTTACAGTTTGGGTTTGCAGTCTCTCAATGACATCTGAGTGCTCTTTAGCAACTGCTTTCATTACTGCTTTTCTAAGAGCTGCTAATTGAAAATGAAATTGTGGGTGGGCTTTTGGGAGTGCCACAGCAGCTCCAAGTATTATACACAACCAAGGAGAACTGTTTCATTTCTTGGACTCTGAACTCGTAGCTCTGTGCAAGGATAAAAATGGGTATGTATTTGTGCAGTCTGAGGTCAGACACCTTGGAAATCCTGCCTACAGCATGCATACACCCAGAGTGAGTGATAAAGGCTTGAATCTCCTTTTACATAGCTGCTGGGATTTGGGATTACTTTACTGGCAGCCAGTGGATTTCAGGGACTGTAAAAGTGCTGAAGATCAGGAAGGAACCTGGGCCATGAAACTGGCTCATGCAGGGCACCAGAGGGGGTTGGAAGTTGTGGGGGAGCATTTGGGCTGGTTTTGCACTGCTGGAGGTCTGACTTTGTATGAAGTGACAGGAAACATCACTACTGACTCGTAGAGCGTGAGACAAAGTTGAACACCTTGGGAGTAGTACCAGCCAGGATCAGGTCAGCAGGGATACAGCCATGCCCTGATGGAAATGGAAATAACATTTCCATTCTGTCTATAAAAAGAGAGGTTATTTGGGTTTGAGGTTTTTTTCAGTTTCAAAATCCTAGCACAACCACTTTGAAATGACTGGATTTGCTGTTTGTGTCACAGCCTACACAGTGTGGTTTGATGCTGTGCAAGTGTTGCCAAAAGTTTTCAGGCACCTCCAGCAAGTGTCACCAGCAACAGGATTTTGCAGAAGCTACTGTTTTAATGAGACTTTGTCTGCTTGGTGTTGGTATTGTGTGACCCAAGGCATTGTTTATTAATCTACTGTATTAAACAACATCTAATTTGAAAAATAATCGATGAAATTATGAAAAAATCAGATTACAGCACAGAAAGAGTAGAAAGGGCCATATACAAGTAACTATGCCTTGAGGTTACACCACAGCATGAGTGGGTGTAGTAATATAGTGGGAGAAGATACTCGTGTGATATAGGGAGATGGGTTAGATCTGGGTTTGAGAAGCCTTTGTAGGATGGAAAAGGAGGAACAGGTGTGTGGGGGAAGGGGGAAGCAGTGGGGCTTTGTGCAAGGCTGGGCTGGGCTGTGTGGGGTGTTTGAGGGTAAAGGTTAGACAAGGGTGTGCATGTGGAGGAATATGCCCAGAGAGGGAGCAGGTTGTGTGAATGAACATCATCTGTTTCTGCCCAGCTCACTGTTAGCTAGTCTACCATCATGCTGTGAAAATCTGAGTGCTTCATGCAGGCCAGTTGGTAATTTCGTCCTTGGAAAAGAACCACACTTTATTTTCACATATGCACAGTGTGTGGATTTCTGTATGTGTGAGAGATCACGTGCCTGAAAGCTGGGCTGTTATTCAGTTGTCCCTCTCATTTCCCTCCCAGAAACTGCTGTTGGTGACAAACAGTGCTTGAATTACAAGCATTTTGTGATGCTCGACTGCTGTTTGCCTCTGATCAGAGGCCACAGAAATCTCCAGCTGCACTTAACCCGCAGTCACCATATCCAGTGCGTCATCTGGGAAGGCACCCAGCTGCTCGAAAGCATCCAAACAACTTCTGGGCCCTGATAGTATATAATTGAGCTCAATGGGCACAGCAAAGATTGTTGTTCTCTGCAGAAAGGACTGGAAAATGATGTGTGGCTTCGCGCGCCTGTTGCTGCGCGCTGCACGTCCCCCAGGTTTAATGAAGCTCCTGAATAGGCACTTTGGATTCTGTGAAAACACACACCAAACCAGGCACGTCCTGTGAGGCTTTCTGTGCAGGCAGAGCCATGCAAACACCTGCATTCATTGATCAGCTCGGGGAAGCTGCCACTTCACTCAAGATTTGCCTGCAGTGACGTGTCACAGGCGTTTTCCCCCCTTATAATCAGCAGCTTCACCTGCAATTTTTCAATAAGCTATTGAATTATACCTCTCTAAATGATACACTGCAAATCCAGCGGGTCCTAATTGCTAATGATGGTTCTGAAAGACTTTCATTTGACTGTAATTAGGTTTGCAAGCAATCAGCTGCCCTTATCAGCATTGGAAACACATATAATGTAAAATACAGGCTGGTGGGAGCAGAGCGTTTTCTTAAAAGGAGGAGGGTAGAGGAAGATGTTTTATTAGCAGAAGCTGTGACATATTTCAACACCTTGAAAACATCATGTGTGAAATTAATTCTGTTCAGTATTATACCATCTGGCAATGTTATTGTTCTGTATATCTTGCCATGTAAAGTGTGCTTTTTTCAGCTGGGTATGAGCCTGTGTTTGAAATAGTAATCATGAGTCAAATTGATTACTAAGGATGTTATCCCTGCTAGGTGGCTTAAAAATACATACTGGGAAATCCCATGGACTCAAAATGGCTTCTCCATGGAGAGCTTCCCTTGCAGGGCTGATGTTGGGATGCTGTGTAAGCTGAGCTCAGGAGAAAAGGGTCTGGTTTTTGCCCTGCCCATGTCCTAGGAATGGGTGTATGTGCTCAAAGGTAAGAGAAACTCTCACTAGGTATTGTTGATTGATGCTAAAGTAGAAAGTACCTGTTTTAGAATCAGTACCATGATAATTGTTTAACAGTATCTCCTGGTTTGATCCTGTCTGTGTACTGCTGTGTTAACCACAGCTCGGGGCCTGCTGTGCATTAGCAGCTTCTGGTGCCAGGGCAGGCACAGATTGTCCCCAGCTGTAGATGCAGAAGCTTGAAACTTGGTTATAGGCTGATGTTTGCCCCCTCTGAATTAAAATATCAGTTGTTGGGCAGTGTGGATTGTCCCATAACCAGACTCAAAGTGGGTGTTAACACCTGACATGGTCACCAGTGTGATTATCACAGAACAGGTTGGGTTGGAAGGGACCTTAAAGCTCATCCAGTTCCACCCCCTGCCATGGGCAGGGACACCTTCCACTAGCCCAGGTGGCTCCAAGCCCCATCCAACCTGGCCTGGAACACTTCCAGGGATGGAACAGACACAGCTTCTCTGGGCAACCTGTGCCAGTGTCTCACGACCCTCACAGCCAAGAATTTCTTCCTAATATCCCATCTAAACCTACTCTCTGTCAGTGTGAAGCCATTCCCCTTTGTCTTGTCACTCCAGGCCCTTGTAAATAGTCTCTCTCCATCTTCGTTGTAGGCTCCTTCAGACACTGAAATGGCACAATTAGGTCACCCTGAAGCCTTCTCTTTTCCAGGCTGAAAAATTCCAATTCTCTCAGCCTTTACTCATAGGAGTGGTGCTCCATCCTGCTCATCCTTGGTGGCCTCCTCTGGACTCACTCCAACAGTCTGATGTCCTTTCTGTGCTGGAACCCCAGAGCTGGAGGCAGAACTGCAGGTCATGATATTGTTACTTCTAGATGATAGATCTTGTACAGCCAAGGAAGAGTGTGGAGGAATCACAGAACATTAAGGGGTTGGGAAGGACCTTATAGATCACCTAGTCCCAACCCCCTGCCCTGGGCAGGGACACCTCCCACCAGAGCAGGTTGCTCAAGGCTTTATCTAACCTGGCTGTGAACACTGCCGGGTTGGGGGCAGCCACAGCCTCCCTGGGCAACCTGTGCCAGTGTCTTACCTACCAGCTCTGTGAACTGAAAGCTGCCAGTAACACAGCAGTCACAGAGCAGCTCCCCACACCTGCCACACATAATTTTTCTGGGGATGATTTCTGATCTTCAATATGGAAAACTTAGGTCATAGCTGGAAACAGGAATGTTAATATCTGCCATGTTTCTCTGAAGTGGATGCTGTGAGCTGATCACCCTTGGGCTCTGGCAGGGGAAGGGTTTCTCTGTCTCCTCAGCTTTCACCCACCGTCGCTGTTGTGTTGCAATCAGGCTTGTAAGAAAATGAGCAGTGTTGGCATGTTTTTATTAGGAACACAAACGTTCCCACTCTTTGTGCTCTGCCCTGCTGCATCTCACTTCATCTTCTGGCTCTGGTTTATGCAGCTGTGAGATGCAGGTGGCAGAGATGTCACCACCCTGTTACCTGACCAGGTGATGCTGTTGGCACAAAGTGTCTGTGTGCACCACCAACTCCATCCAGTGTGACAAACTCCCAGCAAATTAAAAAAAAAAGTATTAGAAACAGTGGCTTTTGGGTTAACATAATTAGTTTCATCAGTTAGATATCAGGAGAATTATAGTTAAAAATTTTCTCATTGTCTCTTAGGATTACCTTTTTTCTGTTAATGTTGGCACCCCATTTTAGTTGAAACGTAAATGATTATAAAAGGTGCTGTATTGGGAAGTGAACCATATTTTAAATATCAGATGCAATCAATTGCTGTTTTAAGAGTTTCCATGCAGTAAGGAATTAAAAAAAATTATTTTTGACCCAGTCTGCCTGGAGATAAATTAAAGTCTAGCTTAAGTGATATAAGATAGTATAATAAAGTGACCATTTTGAATTAAAAAACCCAAATCATCCAGAACTCTTAAAAGTATTTATTTTATTCTACAAATACACTTAAGCCAAGATTTCTGCTGTTTTAAGAGTTTCCATGCAGTAAGGAATTAAAAAAAATTATTTTTGACCCAGTCTGCCTGGAGATAAATTAAAGTCTAGCTTAAGTGATATAAGATAGTATAATAAAGTGACCATTTTGAATTAAAAAACCCAAATCATCCAGAACTCTTAAAAGTATTTATTTTATTCTACAAATACACTTAAGCCAAGATTTCTAACCTATATGTTGTCCATAGTTAGAACCTATTCTACAAATACACTTAAGCCAAGATTTCTAACCTATATGTTGTCCATGGGTTAGTTAGAAGCTCAGAAGTTCATCCTCGAATTTACAACAGAAAAATGGGAGTTTTTTGCAATTTGCCTCTTGCAAAGGCAGGCCCCCTGCTTTAGCAGCTGGCTCATTCCAAGTCCTCTGATGGGAGAGGGGCTGTGACTGCCCTGGGTCTGAACAGCTGTTTGGAGCTGAGATCTATCAGAATTGGGAAGCCAAGGGCAGGGTGAGTGGCAGCGTATGGTAAAGCCCTGTGAAATTCCAGGACTGAGCTCACACAATTTCTTTGATGGTTTGGGGTGCCATTGTGGAGGCTTTGAGCCCTCCCTGGATTTAGCCTGGCAGTGGCTGTGGAGGGTTGGTTCTGGCCAGCCCCAGGAGCTGCCTTGTGTCCCCAGAGGTGGTACAGCCTTGAGGGAAGAAACGTGTGTGTGCAGCGCTAAACCTTCTGCTATTTATTTCATTTTGTCAAAAAATGGCCTGTGTACAAAGCTCAGAAGTATTACTGATAATCTTCCTCAACCTTGAGGAGGTTGTTCTCTACTTAGTTGGGTTTCACAAGTTGTAATGTTGCAGTTCTATAAAGTCAAGACATTTTAATTTGTGCCCAAACCCACTGAAATGGAACAAACTTTTAATTCTGTTTTTGACCCTTTCTCACAGTATGTGAGCTCTGTGCACTAGGAAAGCTTCCTTTGCTAGTAGCAAAAATTTGCCATAGCTGTATCCGTTGTGCTCTTGAATCATTCCAATGGATATTTTGAATTGTTGCAGAGCCAGTTGAAGGACTCAGTGTGGCCATTACTGCATAAGGTCACAACTCCTAAAACAGACAAAATAAATTTCTCATTTTGTCCTGACCAGGTATTAAGATACACTGAGGTTCTATGAGCAAAAATGAGAGATATTCTTAAGAAAAAGTTACTAAAAGAAAAGAGTTGCTAATAGAAAGCAAATATTTGAATAGGTGAACTGCAAAAGTTACTGTGGCTTTGCATTTCCAGTGCTGTTGGAAGTTTGCCTGTAGTGTCAGCAATGAGTACAGGCTATGAAGAAATACATAGTCCTGAAGTTTCAGATTTATCCACCTGTATTGGATCAGCTAGTGGGAAGACTATTTAAATGAGTCACTCTACTGTGAATAGACTTTCTTGGCAAAGTCCTAAACTTACAGCAAAGTCCCTCCATACTCAGGAGAGTGCATGAGCCTTTTCCTGGCCATAGCTGCTTCCCTGGTGTCTGCTTTCTTCCACTGCTGGGCTCTGTGAGCAGCTGGAGTGACCTGTTTTAAAGAAAATAGAATTCTCCACTTCCTCCAATCAAAGAAGAATTGCTATTACAGTCTGATGACAGTCTCCCCTAGTTCAGAAGACACCAGCAGACTGTGCTCTCCGTAGTCCAACGAAACAAAGACATGGGAATAGGATGGTCATCCTTCTAGATTTGCCCACGTGTGAACATCCTGAGACATCAGATCTATTTATGGTCTAGGCAAAGCCTGACAAAATGTGACATAGGTGTAAACTAGTGCAGGAAGTTAAGCTTTTGACCCAAAGCCTAGTGACATCCTGCAAGAAACTGTGGGAGAAGGAAGCAGTAAAATAATAGGTTTGCAGGCACAAATGGATTTAGATCATATCAGAAGAAAAAGCTATATGCCATTCAAGTGTCTGACAGCAAAGAGCCAAATCATTGACCTCGAAGTTCCCTCGTACTGTGTGCCCGTTTGCCTTCCCAGGTTACAAACAGATGCAGGAACCCATGGGCTTAAGAAAGAAGAATCAAGTTTCTGCATGAACAGAGAAATGAGAGAGAAACCCCCAAGTTTGCTCACAAAATGCATCAAGTCCAGGCCCAGCTCTCCCTGCCAACCCTGCCCCAGGCCCAAGTCCTCAAATCAATGCAAACAGTACTGGGTGGGGAACTGGAAGCTGACATTTTATACTTTGAGATTTCAGGTTGGCTTTTTCTAAATATTGTCATAAAAATATTTCAGTCATAAAGCAGGTGGATTTTACCCTAGCCATAGGAATCAGCAGATGTTTGGTACATGAACATTCTCCTTGGTACTTCTATTTTTGTCAACTCTGCTCATCATTTCCTTCTGAACAAAAAACCTTCCTTAGGTTTCACTCTGATCTAGTTGAACAAAAAAAATCTCCTACTTTTGTAAATAAAAACAAAAATTGAGTGCTCAAAGCAGGCAGAGGGTTAATAAAAATGGAAATTCTGTTAAAATTACTAATCAATCTGTTTAATGTCTTATGCTGTCCCCTCCCCCAAAACACATGTTCTTTTCTTGTAAAGCACCTTATTGCTTCCTGCTTGTTTACCAGCTTTTAGCAAGTCAAGCAGCATTCAAATTGCTTTGATGTTAATTATAGAATCTGTTCAATAGGGCTTGCTAGGTGAAGGAAAATAGCTCCTATGTTTAAGAAAATAAATTAATATCCAGACAAGTGCTCTGTGCTTTGGTTCTGAAGAAGGAAATGACAGGATACTGATGACTTAGTGTTGTGTTGTCAAATAAAAGCTATATTTGGGTGGCATGCTGCTCCCAGCGTGCAAGACTTGATATTAGTTGTCTTCACTTCTCTTGATGATACAGAGCGATGTGCTGAGTACTGATCCTCCTAACTGGAAAAGGAGTGAGTCTCACTCTCTCTTGTGCCAAAGTAAAAGACTCGAGAAACAGGGATTTTGCCTTAGCCCCCAGAAGCTATTACTAAGGAGCCCTCTGGATGTTGGGTTATCCTGGCTGTTCCATCCATCCTGCTCTGGACTCTGGCCCAGCCAGAGCTGTCCTCACTCTATTCAGCTCAGGTGCTGTTGCATGAACATTTTCAATGCTGTTCTCACTCTCTCTTGTGCCAAAGTAAAAGACTCGAGAAACAGGGATTTTGCCTTAGCCCCCAGAAGCTATTACTAAGGAGCCCTCTGGATGTTGGGTTATCCTGGCTGTTCCATCCATCCTGCTCTGGACTCTGGCCCAGCCAGAGCTGTCCTCACTCTATTCAGCTCAGGTGCTGTTGCATGAACATTTTCAATGCTGTTGGAATGTACTGTACTGCCCAGGGAGGTGGTGGATTCACCATCCCTGGAGGTTTTCAAAATGAGACTGGATGTGGCACTTAGTCTAGTAACCACAGCAGGGTTGGATTTAATGATCTTTGAGGTCTCTTCCAACTTGGTTGGTTCTATGATTCTGTGATTCTATGTTTCAGCTGCTGCTCAGTTTGGGGATTTACAATAAATACTTCTTACAGTGTAGGAAACCTCGAGCTGTCTCTGAATGGAACTGCCACGAGCTCAGGTCTGAGTCAGGCAGTCTGTCCAGACACAACCCCTGCAAGGGAGCACCAGCATTGGTGCCAGGGGGAGCTGGGGACCAGGACCCCTGTAAGCTCTGCCAACCCCAGCCTCCTTCCCCCCATTCATCCTGCATGGAAATTCTGCCTAATCATCAAGAACTTGTCTACCAATTCCTAATCAAGGCATAAGGCTTTAATTGGAGATTTTGTGCAGTGTTTGGAGATCTTCAGATGAAAGGTTCTGTACCTGTGTGATAAATGAGTATTAATAATTTCTAGTACAAAGCTCTGTAGCCATCACAGCTGACTGGAGTTTGTGCTGAATGCCTGGAGAGCAGCTACCAGGAAACAGTGCAAACCTTTAGCTTATTAGTGGCTTTGTATTTATAAATTAGTAACAGCACATGGGAGGAGGCTGGATGGTGTGTCATTACAAAATGCTTTGGAAAGATCTGAAGTCACATTTGTGGTCTGATGTTTCCTGTAAGAATTGCAGTGTTTTCCGTGATGGAAGGAGGTTATTTGCAGTATTAAGGCTTGTGCTTCCAGAGTTATAGATGAACCTGTGCTTTAATATGCAATAAATACTGAAGGCAATCCTCTCAAACTCTATTCATTATCATAATGATATATGTATATTTGATATAATCATTACTGCTGGGCTGTTACTGGTCTAAAGCAAGTACCAGAGGGTGTGTTGTTTCCAGAAGGAATAAGTGTCATGAGATTTTTGTACTATTTTAGAGTGAACATAAAGCATTTCCAGAAGTGGAACTGTGAGAGACTGTAACATTGCATGGGGGGAAAGAGACCTTACCTATCAATAGCAGTGCAAGGCTTGTAATTTTACATCTTTCTAATTTAAATCATGAAAATCTGTTTTTCATGAATAATTCAGAGCTCTGATTTAGTAGAATTATTTCCAGCCCATGTATATTAAGCAGCCAACCTGCTATGCCAGTTCTGTTTTCAGACACTGTTGATGGGGGTTTTCTCTTTGCTGCAGAAATGATCATCTTTGTCTGTTAGAAAATAAAGCTGCTGTGGTATTTTGTCCTTTTGATTGCACGAGGATTTCTCTTTAAACCTCATAGGCTAAAATTCAAGCTGAAGAAAAATAAACCCCTTACTACAGGAGCTCCTAGAATTCAATTTGGAGAGAGTAAACCTTGTACTATATCCATTAGGAAAATGGCAGTATTCTTCCATTTCCTGATGTTATTCAATTACTTACCCTGCTTCCTGCTTTTAGCGTAAACTGTATATTTTAGCTCATGACCTTTGACAGCAAATTGAATCAGAAGTGGAGATGCAATGAAAGTTGGTTTTTTTAAAGACTCTTTAAAAGCATGAGTGTGTAGGAAATTTGGGGGGTTGTTTTGTTGCTATGTTGTTTGGGGGTTTGGTTTTTTTTAGATAATCCTCACTGTGAATTTTGTAATATAGTGAATTTTGCTTAGGAAAAAAAAAGGGAATTGAAGTTAATGTCCTTCCTCCTTTGCCCTGGAGAAAGCACTACCTGCATAGCTGCTCTTGTTAGTGCCTGCCTGCTGAAATTAGCATTGCATATTTTACTTAATACCAATAAAAGTGGAGTTTGTTGAATTTAGAATCAAACCCTTGTTTGGATTGGATTAACACTTTAAGAAAAATATTTAACTTGTAAAGTGATGCAACATAGGTCGATCTAATCTTTAGCTCCTCCAAGACTGTAGCTCATTTACAAGCTTTAGATCATACTATTTCCCTTACACTTGTGAATAGTGTTAACACATTAAAAAACCCAAACCAGTGTATTCATCTGAAGCTTTTCCAACACAGGTGCCCCAAATCTCCTACCTAAAACTCTGCAGCAACCATCAGTAAGG
>NW_008649924.1:3317-4102 GCF_000695815.1 Acanthisitta chloris | reverse complement strand
AAACCTCTCACACATGGTATTCCCTGAGCTTTTCCATTAACTGTTGAATGAGAGTTTAGTAGTTTTTAGCTTTATCTGACCAGAATGTCTCCATGTTGTCTGGATCTGGTGCTGGAGGATATGGTTTAGGGTTTAGGGGTTGCAGCAGTGACAGGTTAATGGCTGGACTTGATGATCTTAAAGGTCTCTTCCAACCTTGATGGGTCTATGATTCTGTGTCACAGTTCCCCCAAAGTCATTATTTTTATTAATCTTGTGTCTTTATATGACATTTTGAGGGGATAAGAACCCTCTTGTGTGTTCAGAACTTGCACTTGGATTGCACTTGAACAGAACTTTGATTTAACAAGAAAAAAAACAGATGTCTTAAATTTCTTTCTTCTCATGTAGAGCAGTGCAGACCTCCTTTCCTTCATACAGGAGCAACCTGCCCCTCGCCCCTGCTGTAGTACTGTTTGCTTTTACTGCAAGTAAAATCTCTTTTGCTACAATGAGTTGCAAAATTTTCAGGTCTGTACACAGGGCTGAGTTGTATCCTGGTCTGTCTTGGGTCTGTGCCAGGAGAGAGCCTGGCTCCTCTGCATATCCATGTGTCTAACCTGGTACCAGAGCTTTGCTGCTCTGGGTTGTGTTGTTCTGCAGGCTGTTCCAAGATAGCACTGAATTCTTTTTGTTCTGGCTACAGCAATGCCAAGTGTTTGTTGAACATCTGTCAGTGTGTTCAGATTATTAACCTAACTTCTGCTCATTTATGTTAATGGAAACATTTGAGCTTCATAACAAGC
>NW_008649924.1:0-3292 GCF_000695815.1 Acanthisitta chloris | reverse complement strand
AATCCAGCTGAGTGGTTGACACAGTCCAAGCCCAACTGGCAAAGCGTTGGCAACTCCTCCTTCAGAAGTGTTGCTGCACTCTGTGCTGCCCAGCTGCAGGGTGGCACAGCTTTTCAGCGGTTGTGTTTAATCTTCAGGCTCTAAAGCTCATTATATTTTGAGGTAGGCTTGAAAATATGGGAAATGGACACCAAAACCGTTTCCAAGTTTGGCATCTGTACTCAGCCAGGTGTGGTCTGTTATGGTTCCATGTGGACTCTCATGTTGCAGTGCAAACTGGGGAGTGTTGAGGAGCACAGGGTAACATGAAGCTGGTGAGGTCAAAACCCAGAAGTGCTCTTAGAACTGTAGAATAGAATCATAGAATCATTTAGGTTGGAAAAGACCTCTAAGATCATCCATTCTAACCATTAACCCAGTACTGCCAAGTTATGTATAGTCCATCTAATATATTTGTGTACATGTGCTATAAAGAGTTATATAGAATTATAGAATCAGCTGGGTTGGAAGAGACTTCCAAGATCATCGAGTCCAACCCTACTGTCATTACTAGACCATGGCACTAAGTGCCACATCCACTCTCATCTTGAAAACCTCCAGGGATGGTGTCTTCTCAAATCTGCCATGAAGGCAGGTCCCTTTGGGCCAGAGGCTGTGGGATCTGCATCCCTGGAGATTTCCACATCTCCCCTGAGCAGCCTGAGCTCTCCTGAATCAGCCTTGCCTGGAGTGGGGCCTGGATGAAGTCACCCCCAAGGGCTCCTCCAACCCAAACTGTTGTGTGTCGCACTGAGCAAGTAATTTCTGGGAACAGAAACTGCTGTTATTACAGTGATTTGGTGTCTGCTCTTGGGCTGCCAGTGTAATAGGGCTAACCAGCAGCGCTGAGGCCAGCTGAGGGAACCGTCCCTGCACTTGGGTCTCCAAAGGCCTTTGCTTTCTTGTTAGCACACAGTTTTTGCAAGTTGAATTAAAGGACAAATCTGCTTTTTGGACTGCATGGAGGCTGCTGGGCAGCAAATTGCACTCAGAGTCCTTCTTCCAAGTCCTATAATCTTTTACCACAGATCCTATTAATAAAAGTATTAATTACTCTGTTCTGGAATTAGGATTTTGTAATGAAACCTCAAACAGAAAACCCAAGCCAGGTTGGCCAAATGTCCTGGAACACTCAAACTTGAGTTGTGAGTAAAATAAAAGTCTGAGTTGCTTTAAGGTTTATGGTTAAAAGAATGTAAAACTTTTCAGCTTGTCCAAGTTTTGACAGAAAACCTTGTAGTACTTGGCAGGCCTGGCTGGGTTTCCTTAAGTGTGAAATGCAAGATAAAACTGGCAACTCGGAGCCAAGCACAGCACAGCAAAAAGGTTCTCCTGGAACAAAGAAAAATGGAGATGCACAGATTTTTCTCCCAGCCTTCCTTCAGCTCCCTGCCTGGTTCTATGGGCTGCATGGGCTGGAGCATCCCGAGCACAGCGCGGGGTGCTGTGGGAGAAGGTGCAGCTGGAGGGAATGCTTGGTGCAGTGACAGGGCTGGCCAGTGTGTCTCTGCTGGCTCGGGGCAGCTGGGTGCTTTGTGCCAGCAGGGGATTTAGCCCTTTAGTCACTGTTTAGTTGCAGAGTAAGCAGAGCAGTGAGATAAACTCTCCTGGGCCTTCTGCCTGCCGTGCAGTGCACAGGGCAGTACCAACGTGCAAGCTGCAATTAAAAGCTGGTTTGAATACATTTCGAATGTTTGGCTTGGATGGGAAGGGAAAGACAGATTTCTCTCTCTGTCCTTCCTTTCACCTTTGAACTGGGACTTCCACAGCCTTTTAGGCGAAATGAGGAACTTTTCCTTTTGTTTTCCATCCAGAAAGGCTTTTTAAGAAAGAGTATTTGGGAAGATTTTGCTGACAGCAGATAAATTGTGCTTGCATATATGAGGAGAGGGGGGAGTCAGCCATTTGACATTTCTGTTCATCCAGTACACTCCAAAATCCTGATTATTTACAGTTTATTTAATATTTGATTTACTTCTATGCTTAGAGTATTCAGTTTTAAGTACTACATTGATTTGGCTCTTTTTTTCATGTCCTGATTGAAGGTTTGTGCTAACATGGATGGGTTTGGGTCAGAAGGGGGTAAATAGCAAGTAAATAGGAGGTAAATTTTAGATATATTTATGTATTTATATGTGTGTTTATATATCTTGTAGGTATAAGAGCCCTTTTATCAATGATTGGAAGAGTTAAATTTTTTTTATTTTGAGGCAAGACTTTGTAACTCTTGTGGAAATTGCTGTAGCTCTTTTACATCAACACAAAACATGCTTATGAAGGCAGTTTCCCAGGGGTGTCCATGGGATTTTGGAGGACACAGTTCCACTAGTAACTGTGCTGGGAGAATTGGTTCCCTTGATGTTAACTCCTTGAGTATGATAGATTGCAGCTGGTTTTCTCCATCACCAGATAATCTCCACTGACACATTCTGTAGTGACTTTTGTAGTTTAAACCGGTCCCTAAGGCAGGGGAAATTCTCTTCTCACATCCTTTGGCTTTGCTTGTCATAGAATCTCCTGAGCTGGAAGGGCCCACTAGGATCATCAGTCCAACTCCTGCCCTGCCCAGCACCCCCCAACAACTCACCCTGTGCCTGAGAGCATTGGCCAAACACTCCCTGAGCTCTGTCAGCCTTGGGGCTGTGACCACTGCCCTGGGGAGCTGTTCAGTGCCCAAACACCCTTTGGGGGAAAGACCTTGTCCTGATATCCAGCCTAACCCTCCCCTGACACAGCTCCAGCTGTTCCCTGGGTCTTGTCACTGTCCCAGAGAGCAGAGACTGGTGCTGCCCATCGTGAGGAAGCTGCAGACCCTGGTGAGATCTCCTCATTTCAAGGCTGAATAAACCAAGTGACCTCAGCTGTTCCTTGCATGGCCCCTCTAAACCTTCACCATGTTCCTGGCCCTGTGTGTAACCTGCTCTCCTCTTGCACTTCTTCTTCCTTCTTTAAAACCAATATATTGTGCATAGAATGATAGAAACCCAGAATTGTTTGGGTGGGAAGAGACCTTAAAGCTCATCCAGTTCTCCCCTCTGCCATGGGCAGGGACACCTTCCACCAGCCCAGGCTGCTCCAAGCCCCATCCAACCTGGCCAGGGGAGGGCCCAGCCACTGCTGCTCTGGGCAACCTGTGCCAGTGCCTCAGCACCTCACAGGGCACAGTTCCGTCCGCGCTGTGTGCCGGCGGCAGCCTCGGGGTGCACTGTGTGTCCGGAGCTCCCGCGGGCTCTGTGGGCTCTGTGGGCTCTGA
>NW_008649923.1:0-515 GCF_000695815.1 Acanthisitta chloris | reverse complement strand
CCCCAGTGGGTGGATGTGTGTCCTATTGGGTGTCCCAGTGGGTGGGTGTCCCTGTGGGTGGGTGTATGTCCTGGTGGGTGTCTCGATGGGTGGGTGTTCCCGTGGGTGTGGATGTGTCCTGGTGGGTGTCCCAGTGGGTGGGTGTCCCCAGTGAGTGTGTGTGTGTCTTGGTGGGTGTCCTGATGGGTGGGTGTCACCCTATGGGTGCCTGTCCCTGGTGGGTGGGTGGGTGTCCTGGTTGGTGTCCCTGTGAGTGGGTGTCCCCAGTGGGTGTGGGTGTGTTCTGGTGGGTGTCCCAGTAGGTGGGTGTCTCCGTGGGTGGGTGTCCCCAGTGGGTGGGTGAGTATCCTCAGTGGGTGGGTGTATGTCCTGGTGGGTGGGTGTCCCCAGTGGGTGGGTGTGTGCCCTGCTAGGTGTCTCAGTGGGTGGGTGTCCCCGTGGGTGTGTGTATGTCCTGGTGGGTATCCTGATGGGTGGTGTCACCCTGTGGTTGTGGTTGTGTCTTGGGGGGTGTC
>NW_008649922.1:13850-22342 GCF_000695815.1 Acanthisitta chloris | reverse complement strand
AATCCAGTTGATTCTATAATTCTATAAAAGATTCGGAATCATTTCTCTGTTGAATACCCTCAGCCCATCTGTGCCTCCAAAGACTTGGAAATTTGGGAGAAGGACAGTAACAAAATGTACAGACTTTTGGACCTGCCTCCCTAACTGCTGCCCCCCCTGTTTCATAAGCAAACATGTTTCAGACCTGTGTGAAGCATGAAATAAGAGTTTTACCTAAAACAGTCCAATAGAGACCCAATCACGTCATCTGCCAATTCCTTTGGAAGTCTTCCAGTTATTCTGCCAATTCTACAGAAGTTAAAAGAAGAAAAAAAAGAGGCATAATGATTCATTAGTACTGTGGTTGGTTAGTAAGCCATAAAAAGCATTGCTGGAAACTTTCAATAAGACAACAGACTTGAAGATGCCACCCCACTGCCCTGAAACAAGTCTGAGGCTTGAGCAGATCTACACAGCAGTGAACTCAACACAGAAATGCATTTTTAAAGAGGAAGAGAGAAAAAAATTTGAAGAAACAATACATTTCAGCCTTCAAGTGTTACTCATAATGTCTACTTCCAAAGCCCTCTGAAATTCCCCTGGACACTGACCTGATTTTGCCTCAGAAAAGGAGGCAAACATGGCTCTACACCAGGAGCTGTGCTAAAGCCATTTGAAGTAATGATGAATATTGGCAATACACCCAAACTGAAACCATGGATTACATCATGTATTTCTATATTGGCTGCTTTAGCTGAGCAGAGTGAGGGAGACACCTACCCTTTAGCTGCTGACCACCTGACGATGGTGTCTTTGTCCTTCAGCCCAATCAACAATTGCTCTGCAAAGAATTTCATCCAAACAAAACAGATTATTCTCATTCAGCAACAGAAAGATCCTTAAAATGTTCAAAATTTATTTGCCTCTTAGAAATCTTTGTATCCAGATTTCTCCTATTTGTCACATGACTTGAAATCAAAGAAACAAGAAATAGCTCACAATTGTTCATAGAAACAGAAAACCTGATCTGAACATTTAAAGTGCTGTGGAAGACTCAAAGTGGAGGTCATGGTGCTTTTTTTTCAGTGTTTCATTAGCTTATTCAGTTATAGAAGTCTTCTATATAATTTTTGCCTGTTTATTTAGAGTACCCACCAGGCAGTTAGCAGAGGACCTGCTGTACAACTGCACACCAGTAAGAAAATGTTCTTCCTTTGATACTACCACAGTCTGAAAATTAAACCATCATTCTACAGCTTTCATGTAACATAATTTTTTGTTCTGTATTTCATTATAAATTTTAATTCATCCTCCCATTTGTGAAAGGCTCCAAGTATCTCTTTCATATTACTGGATGAAATTGGTAAGATATATCTCACTGAGTCCATGCCCAAACCCCACAACAAACACTCCAGGATTGAGTTTCTGCTTGAGGTGCTGAAATCCAAATCATTTCACAAAACATAGTCTGTTTTAATCAGTGGCACAGACTGACATTTTAGAGTCTTTCCAATTGTTCACACCAGCACAGACACCCACATGACTTCCTTGGTTGTTTTCCAACACCTTTTTCACTTCCAGCACTATAACAACTTCCCTTCAGTTTTAACACACCTACAACGTTTTCAATCTCTGCTGGAATGTCATACTCCTCTTCATCATCATCAGGTTCCTCAGCAGCAACTGGTCTCTTCTGGTTCTGCACAACAGCCCCCAGATTGGCAGCCAGAGATCGAGAGCCACGTTGGTACCTGCACAACACACACACTTGGGTTACTTTTCTGGTGTAAGCTCCAGCTGCAATAGGAACACATAGACACAGAGACTGTTTGCCTTGGTCCTACACCTCCCAGGGAACAGCTCTCCAATATTTAGTGGCTGCTTTAAAGGAAAGGGAAAAATATCCCACTCTCCTTCCTCCTGACCCAGTTGTCTCTTTTCCAAGGTGAGAAGAGCCAGACTATTCAAATGGTTCCTTTTCATTATCCCTCCCTTTCCTGTTTCAGTATAACCTATTTTCCACTGCTGACAATAAAGAGAGGCAAAATTCCCATGCCCTGAAAGCCTCTCTGAAGCCTAAAAAAAAATAAATTAATAAAATCAGCTTATTAAAAGTTGCTCTTTAAATGTGAAAGCCAGCTTAGTACTTTCTGACCGAGCTGTGCTCAGATATTTAGCCCCTGGTGCAGATGCCTTCTTACAAAACAGAGACTTCACATGCTAAACTGACTTTTGCCATCGGGCAAGTTACATTCTCCACCTAAAAAGAATTTTCTATGCCTAAGGATGTTCTCAAAAGCTGGTAAAATAAATACAATAAAAATAGTCACCAAGGGAGCCTGCAATTTGAAAATATCAGTGCGAGAAATCTCAAAAAGAGTTTGCCCTCTGGCAGTGAGTAAAACCAGACACCAAAACCTGACTAATATGCAAAACCAGAGCAGGATTGCAAACCACTTTTCCCCTGTGAACTTTTCTATCGAATCAGGGTAGATGCAGGTAATGGAAAAAGTTGTGTTCACTCTTACAAAACTGTACTAAATCAGCTCCAGGAACAAAGGTCTCTGTCTTCCCATACTGAGGGAGTTATGCACTATATAGGAACAGGCTTCTGCTTGTGCAACTTGCCAAGTCAGACCTGGCTTGTCCCAGCACTGCTTTACTGTACCAAAACTGCAAAAAACAACAGGAAACTAAATCCAGTGGAAGAAATTTTGTGCCAAACAGTGCAAATGAACAACATGTTCACTCCTAAACAACACGGGAATTTCTTTGCCTTTCAGGGAAGGTTAGGAGGGCAGAAGGCAAACGTGTGGATTTGGGTAATTCTAACCTTTTTTTGTGCTTTTGGATTTTACTGGTTTTAACTGTTTCCAGCTTTAACTAACCTCCACTTTGCTACCTTTGGTTTCACAAACGTCAATCCAAGTCGCTGAACCAGTTTCATCCCCAGTTTGCGGAGAACCATCTGATTGCTCTGGGACAGCTTGCAGTGATCCAGGCACTCCAGTACAGTGACAGCTGCAAAAGGAAACAATCACACTGAAAAAAAATTGCTCTAAAAAAAAATCTCAGCAAGAACATTTTAAAGTCTGGAACGTCCTTTAGAAGATTTGGATGTTTCAAGGCATTACTGAAATGCAAGTGAATGTTTATGCAGTTTGCGGTAGCTCTGACACTGGTCAAACTGTGGCAATATCCTTTAAATGCAAGTGAATGTTTATGCAGTTTGTGGTAGCTCTGACACTGGTCAAACAGTGGCAATATCCTTCCCTGCCCAGACAGAAAGGATGGCTCAGTTAAGGATGAGTTTTGGCTACGAAAATGATAATCTTCATATCTCATCTATACAATCCACATACAATAGGTGTTTCTGCCTTTGATTCTCACTAGAAACAACATGTTCACGTGTCTTTCAGGCTCTAAGAATTTTCACCAACCTAACAGACCCAAGAGTCAGAAAACCTAAACCATTTACTCAGAAAACTCTTCAGTTCCTGCACACTGAGGAAGTTCTCCCGTTCCTCCTTTAGCTTCCAGTAGCTCTTGAGTCACTAAAACATCCACAGACTCGTGCAAATGCCTTCAGGTCTAGTGTTTGGGTTTAATTCGAGTTCTGTGTTGCAAACAACTTCAAACAGGATCTTCCTTCAATATCTATTTTTTTCGTATTTCATTCTCAGATCTAACTAAAAAACTAAAACATTTTGTCTCTCACATTTTCTAATCCCAAACAGTTTCCATCTAAATATCTGTTCTGGTTGTGAGTATCTGAGTTTTTCCAGGTAAGTTTACTCATTGGCATTGCCCCTGATTTTTGTCTTGTTAACAGACTCATAACTAACTATTCTTTCATGCCATGGGCCAAGGTATCTGTTTCACAAGCAGGGTTAGTTTTGTGAGCTGAATATCCTCTTTCCACACTGACTAAGGTTATTGTGTTGCAGAGTTAGATCTTCTAAAGGACATAGTTTTGTGTTATACCATAATTTATCCAGCCTGTTTATTATTCTGCTCCTCTGGCAGTGCTGTCTGCTATTCCTGTGTGATGCCATTCCCCAGCATGTGCTGCTTGTTTCCAACCAGCCACACATCACCTGTGTCACTCCCCTGTCTTCACTCTCTTATCTCCATCTTTACCCATCTCTCAGGCATTTTCTAAGGAAGTGTCTCTGTCTCCAACTCAGTAACTGGGAGAATGAAACTGTTTCCAGCACTGGATCTAAAAAGCTGCTTCTCAGAGTCAAAATAATTCCACTGGTGAAATCATAAGCACTGTAAAGTGAGTTTACAGCACTGCTCAGGTCCTGTGAACAGCACAAACTCCACAGCCTGTACTTGGAAAAGCTCCACAAAACTGATGAGTAGTGTTTTGGAATTAGCCACCACCTTTCCCTGCCATCAATAAAACCTAAGGTCATACTGCAGTCAGTTCTGACCATGTTCCAGGATTCGCCACGAGATGAACACAATTCCAACATGCAGAAACCTCCACACTCTCTTTGGGTTCCTGTCTATGTCTAACTGCACCCAGTGCAATCTCTTTCCACTAAAACCTTTTCCTCATTCCAACAGGATCCTAACATGATTCCAGCTGAGTCCTGAACACGGCCAGTCCTATGAACTTGGGTTTTCCAAAATCCTGTTAACATTTGAGGAGTCCCTGCAAAACTTTCAGCAGTAGCATGTACAAACTCAGGTTATGTTCTCATCAATTCAAACAAGTATTTCCCACAGCTTATCCTTTGTATGTTCTGTGTTCAGCTCCTGCATTACAGCAATGGCTAATGTGATCACCTGCCAAATTCTTTGATGTGTGTTCCAACACAACATTCCCTGCTGACATCTGCTCCTCCCTCACTGTCATCTTGACTTTTGCTCCCCTCCTTTTCCCTGCTTCATCACTGCCCTGTTGATTTCACTCCTTACAGCACCACTTGTTCCCAGCTGAATCTTCCTTTCCCTTTTTTATTGCAATGGCTTTAAAAACTGAAACCAGGATATTACAAACTTACCATAGGGTAAACAATCTTCTCTCTTGCCATGTTTAAACAGCTGTGCCTACAAGGAAAATAGGGAAAACAGACATGAGAACACAGAGATTCTAAAACACATTATACCAAGCATTTAGTTCTAAAATATTTTTCATGCCCTTGCAATAATCTGTAGTGTTTGCTAATTTAAAGAGCATAAAAGGCAAAGTCTCAGGTTGCAGTTACACTTCTTTGTAGGTCAATGCACATCAATGATGCTGTAGCCCAGCTCTCCTGTTCCATCCATACAGCCACAAAGGCAGTCAGCTCAGGGGGCTGAGCTGGTCAAAAAAAACTCAAGGGAATGAAATAAAAAACCAAGGAAAATTTTTTACAAAAAAGAGGAAAAAAAGAAGCCAGCACTTTTGGGCCAGCTCAGGGCTCTGACCCATGCAGCTCAGTGCCCAGAGCTCAGTGTGGTGCAGCCACAGCACCTCTTATCTCAGACAGCTCCCACAGCTTTGAGCCTCTGAAACATGAAGGAAGTTGGTAGAACGTGGCTAAAGGCAGAAGAACTGGGGGCACTCCATGCCCTGTTTGGAAGTCCTCCATGCCAAACAAGCCTTGCTCATGATTTAGATCAGGACACACCAACATTCTGGTCCCTGCTAAGAAGCAGGACAGGCCATACATGTGAGTGGGCTCAGTTGTCAGCAGCACCCTCAGCCTGACAGCCAGGACACAGGACAGGCTGAGCTGCCAAGGGGTTTACCCTGATTCTCCAACTTGTGGCAGCTCCACGTTAAGACTAAACCACCCACAGCCACCCGTGAGGGCAAACCTGCTGTAAATACACCCCCAGCAGGCCAACTTCAATCCCTGTGCCGAGGGGTTTAAAGAAGCAAAGAGCACAAAGCTTCCAAACCCATTTGATCTCCAATTAAATGTCCCAATCGGATTAAGTCCCAGCACTACAGTGAGACAAAGGGACTATTGACACCAGACAGAAACAAGGAACACAGCGAAAGCTTCCTCAGCTCACTCAGTGTACATCAAAACTGCTGTGCTCAGGCACTTGTTTGTCCTCACTTTGGCATTAGCCAGGAGAAGAATCTTCCTCAATAAATATGCCTGGGAGTTAAACAAGAACAGACTTACCCTAAAAAGACATCCTTTCTCACACACACACCAACCACTGCAGGCACAGCTGGGAGCAACACAGGCAAGGAAAACACCTTGGGGCTCTGCACCCACTCTGCTTTGTTTTGCTACTGAATTGCACTTCAGGATCCCAAATTAGCCCTGCTGATCAGCTGCACTACAAGCTATCCATGGGGTCTGATGTTCTATATTGAAGTGTTGAAGATTTTAATGCTTTCACGAAGCAACTCGAAGGGATCCCCTGGAAATGCCATTTACAAAGCAGCAATGCTACAGAATGATTTCAGGCCCAGAAGAACAGCTAACAGAAATAAACACCAACGCAAATGTATAAGTTCTGGCACCTTTCTATAAGCTTCTCCCTGAGTTTCCACATCCTTAAGGCCAACTCTGAATTCAGTCCTGACTCCTGAGGAACAACAGAACTAGGAGGTGCCACCTCCAAGTGAAATGTGGGAAGGAATTAACCAACACATGAGCAGGAGATGAGAAAATTCTTTAAATATTGTAATGCTTTTCTAAAAAACAAGCAAGAGCAAACAGCCTCACACATCTATGAATCAGTTTAGCACAGTGACCTTGGCAGATTCCAATTCACAACCCTTTCTGAACAAAAAAGTGCAGCACACATTGGTTCCCTACAGCAGCTTCAATACAACTTAAATAATCAACTCTTTTCAACATACAACATTTACTCCCAAACAAAGTACTCCAAGGATTTATACTATACTTCAGATGTTAAAATCATCACAGCAATGGCTGTCAATCAACTGAGATGGGGATTAAGGGATTTTACTTTATCAATACAAGTTTTGAGGGGAAGTAAAAATCACCCAAAGGACATTATAGCTACTGTGTTGGAATTAATAACTAAACTTCAAAGAAGGGCCTTAATATTTGCATTTTTTAATCAATAAAATACGTTAGCCACTGGTTTTGGAATAAACACAGCTGAAAATGCCAAATGTCTGAAAGGGAAAAAGGTTCTGTTTGCACACACTGATGTGCAGTGTGGGTCAGATACAACCTTGGAGCAGGTTCCTGGTGTTCCTGCAAGGGAAACATTGGGTGTTTCTCTGTATCAGAGAAGTTTAACAACCAGTTTAAAATCAATTTTTACAGCAGTAAACAGGGCAATAGCCAAAGTGTGGAGAACTACTCTTCAGCTATTCGACACACCAGGAAATCCAGTCAGTGTCTAGGGGTTTTGCTGAGTGTAGAAAAGACAAGGAGAGAAGTTTGCATTATTTCTTTGAGTCAAGGTATGCAAAATCAATCCCAAGTACAAATTTCTCAGACTTTGAAGTGTAGAAGATACATTTTTTTCCAGAGGAAATAAAAAGATCACTTTAACCAATGTTGGCTTTTGGGGAAAAAAAAAAGAAAAAAAGCCCAAAAGGTTTGTATGCCACAAACAGGCATGTACAGCCAAGTTACTGCCTCAGAAAAATCCTGCAAACCTGGAGCTTACTTGGGCTATACTAAAAAGAAAAATTCATGATCCATGAATGGAAAACATTAGCAAAACCCAGGAAAAAGGGCAAATCAGCCCTAGAGTACCCAGCTCAAACTTCCTGCCTGGAAGGAAGAAAAATATCCAAAAATCTGATACAAACAAAGCAATTAATAAGGCTGGTTTGCCACCTGCACAGGCACTCGGTGTGAGCAGGCAGCAGTGCAGAGTGAGGAGCCTGCCTGGCGCAGCATCGCGGCCCGCGGAGTTACGCCACGGGCTCCTCACTAATGAGGACACAAAGCACACTCTGACCTACCCAACCTGCTCAACTCTTCAAAACTATGCGACTCCCTCTCTTATAAATAATTAAGCCACCTACAAATTAGAGAAAATCAGTGGTGTGCAAGCAATGACGACTGTCAGGTCTGGTTTTGCTTTAGAAATAGCACAGTGCAAGGCAAACAAAGCCCAGTTTCTTAGTAATCACAGCAGAGACACCACACCTGCCAATTGTCTGCATAACCCACTTTGGGCCCGACCTGCCTGAGATCTATCAGTCGGGATCATCTCCAGGACTTGTTCCCCAAGCTACACAAATCACCAGGAGGGGTGGCCTGGTCTCGGGTACTGAGTGGATCTTCCTGCCGAGCAGGAGGCACAAGTCTGGATCTCCCCTCTGGCTGTAACCAAGTGAAGGGCTGGGAGGATAATTCCTGCCTCTCTGGGAAGGGAAGGAAACGATCCCTTGCACTGCTCTGGAGCACCCTCTAGTAGCCACACACCACCAGGCTGAGGGAATCCATCCCTGCCTCCCGGCCAGGAGCAGGCAGGGAGGACATGCTGACAGAACCTAAGCTCACTTGAAAGTAGAGAATATTTCATGTGCAGCTGATGGTAAAATGGGTTAGTTAAAGCTCCTGCTC
>NW_008649922.1:9309-13815 GCF_000695815.1 Acanthisitta chloris | reverse complement strand
AACACATGTTTGGGCTGAGCATCAACAGGACACAAACACTGACAGGCACCAACACAGAGCCCAGGGACACGGGGGACACGAATGGCAGATTTCACTTGATCCCAGTTATTTATCAGCTGAACACCTGAAAAGTATAGACTAACACATGGAGGGCTGACAGATTGTTTCCTTTTCATCTTAACGAAATTACCCAAACCTACAGATTTTTAAATGCTTAGAAGGAAAGAAAAACACAATTAACAGCTTGAGACAGCACTATATTCTACCAGGAAAAAGAAACAGATCTATGATAACAAAACTTCTGAACCTTGAATGAACCACAAAACCTCCGCTGAGAAGGAAAAATACTGAGCAGCATCAGACAAGGCCACAGCACAGTGGAACAAACACCCTGTGCCACTCAGGAGAGACATGGCATGACCACGGAGGAGTTGGTGCCTTTGGTACCTGCAGACACAAGAACTGTCGTTTTCCTTACACCAATTCTGCTTTTTCTACCCTTTTATCACCAAACCACCAAGCAGCAACTCCTTTTTGTAAAAAAATATCGCCAATAGACAACCCTAATATCACCAATTCTCTGAGAATGCCAAAAACACAGAGACTTGGGAAACATTCTATTTGGAAATATGCTATTTTTGTGCCTCTGGGTCTGAAAGAATGGAGTTAGAGAGTTCTTTCTTCCCTGGAGCCAAATTTACATAAGCATGTAGCTATTGCTAAATAACCTTTGCATTAGAGACAGCTCAGGGAAATGCCTCGTTCTTAAGACTCTCGAGTTTCATCAGATCACTGCGTAGGGCGTTTTATTTTTTTTAATTATTACTCACACTTGTATACTGAATCACTTATAAAACAAATAAGGTTTAATAAGTTTCAGTGCCCAAGGCTACCTCAACGTGATGACATCTCTGTCACGCAAGAACTGGGAGTGCTGCGCCCTGCAGCGATAACTAAAAAGCTGTTTGATATAATGGCAGGTTTAAAAGCAAACCTCCAGACCAAGAGAATTTCAAATGCAGATTCTTGAAGCAGAAGTTTCCTTCAAGTAAACAAATGTTAAAAAAAAAACCAAAAAAAAAAAAACAACAAACAAGCAATTTCTTAATAATCCAACATTTACAATCCTCCAAACGCACGAAGGATTTCATTCCACAGCGCAATGGAAAATGCCAAAGAGGCAGTTTTAAACACTGTGGCTGAAGCAGTGAAGTCCCTGCTGGGAAATGGTGTGTTCCTGACGACAGGTGGAAGGGGGAAAAGCAAGGAGTCCTGAGTGGCAGTGCAGAGTGCACTGCCAGGTGCGTGTTCCGACAGGAGCGCGGAACAGCCGGACTCGTTCTGCACGCGGCGCCGAGCGAGATCAAACAGCAGCACACACCTGATCACAGGCTCACGGCCACGAAGAGGCAGATCAAAGTGCAGCCACGGCCAACGACTCACTGCGTCCCTGACTTGCAGTTTCACTTCATTGAAATGCAGCAGTTTCGTGTCTTTTCCGAGCAGTTTTGCCACACTGATCTCACTCCTTCAGCCCTTCGCTCATCGCAGCCCCAAATCAGCAAAAAATCACAATATCACGAACCCACCCTGCCCAGGGCAGCCCCACACTGCTCTGATGGGGACAGAGACTGGCAGTCCTCACCCTGGTGGGTCACATCATTCCCAAAACCTGTTACATTCCCAAAACTCACCTCACTGCACTGAAAACTGGTCATTTTTTCCCTGCCTGTTCAAAGAGAAATGCCCAAGCAGCTGCAGTTTGACTCTTAAGGTAACAAACTGCTGGAGGAATCCAAAGTCAAAGAATTTTGAAGCTTGTTGACACGAGTTTTAGCTGTCCCTCATGAGGATGTGTTCTCCTTTACACAGTTACTACTTATGTTAAAATACATTGTACTTACTTATAGAATAAATGTGTATTTATTTACAGAATAAATAGCATATTGTATGCTCAAGAAAAAAGCTTATTTCAAACCCTTTTATTTTCAGCTGACATTTTTGGTTTAACAACAAGCTGCTGCTAAACATGTGTGTAACAAAATTCCTGATACCAAACTCTTGAAATAAAGATCTCCTGCCCCACTAACCCTGCATACACACACACCTCCACATGTACCATTCCAAAAACATCTGTTCCCTAAAGACATAATTCATGCTCACAGTGTAGTGACTGAAATTAAAAACTGAGTGCTAGAAAAGGATTTAAAAATCCAGCCTGCTCCTATCTACTAACAGGAGTGAGGAGCTGTAGGACACAAAATTGGCCTGATAAATATTCTCTCCTACCCCACAGAGGAGGAAAAAAATATCCCCCATGAGCAAGGCAGCAGGCTCTGCTCCCAGGTCTATTGTATCACATTCTGGTTTCGATTCTACTTGTTGAGTATTCACCTGTTTCGCTTAGTGAGCACTAATGAACAGGTGGATGGAGCCAAAGCCAAACTCAAAGGAATTATGACAAAACACTAATGCATTATACATCCTGCAGGTCTCATCATGCCCCGGGAATGGCAAACAGGCAGTCTCCCTTTCCAGATCTGACAATAAAGTGATGAAACATCATTCTGCCTTTTGAAACACACTGCACTGCACACAAATAATGCTTCCTCCTGCCTGAGCAGCAGCTCCTCAGTTATTCTAAATATAGATCATTTCTTCTGTCTTCTGATTTGGAAGAGCTCAAGAGGGGAAAAAAAAAAAAGGCAAAAAAAAAAAAACCAACCACAACCTCACACACTTGCTCCAGATCTTTGCTTTGATGTTCAGTACTACACAGCACTCAAGTCCTCTCAGTGACTGGTTAAAAAGAGCTGCAAATTTATGCAAATTATCACTCCTTGTATATAGATCATTTCTTCTGTCTTCTGATTTGGAAGAGCTCAAGAGGGGAAAAAAAAAAAAGGCAAAAAAAAAAAAACCAACCACAACCTCACACACTTGCTCCAGATCTTTGCTTTGATGTTCAGTACTACACAGCACTCAAGTCCTCTCAGTGACTGGTTAAAAAGAGCTGCAAATTTATGCAAATTATCACTCCTTGTACAAACACCAGCAAATCACCTGTGTGACTGCAAATTTATGCAAATTATCACTCCTTGTACAAACACCAGCAAATCCTTAAACCTGTGTGAGTGCACAGACTGCACTAGAGCACATCATCTGCCTTAGCTGCCTCAGCTTCGCTCAACCACCAAACCAAGAAGGAGAAACAACTCCTCCACCCCCACAAACTCCCCCATTCCACCCAATATACATGGACATCAGAACTGGAACAGACAGCAGAACTGTTATCCCAGTATTTCAAAACACACACCAACAGTTCTAGGAGTGTAGCACTAAATAAAGCTCTTAGACCTTCTCAGGGTGCACAAGAGGAGCACTGCTGTGCAGCAGTGGATCAGATACTGCACAATTTTTCCCATACATTTTAAAACTCAAACTCAGAATTCAGCTCTTTTCAGTCACACATCATTATCACTTCACAAGGGAATTAAACAACAAACTTGTTCAGATTAGCAGGCAAAACCAAACAGTGAAGCGACTGTTATTTTGAGAGTTATTTGTTAGCATCTGTACTGGCAACTTCACTTTCAGTTGGAGGTGACAAGAACAGTTGAAGAAAATTGTCCAAACTGCTGTGAAGGAAATTCTCCTTGTTTCATAACCAGGAATCTCTGTGCATTTGCTCTCAAAGGCCTATCCTAGCAGTACTGTATGGTCATAAACACAACCATCTATCTTTTAAAGGGAAACCAGTATTTACCAGGGCCTGGAGCATGCCATTCACAATGACAGTGCCCTCCATGGTCTGGGAGGAGGATTTGGATAACATGGAGAGCATCCAGTCCAGGAAGTCAGCCATCCTGCTTTGCCTGACATCAGGGCGGACAATAAACCTGTCACAGAAACAAACAAAGCACTGCAGTTACTGACTTCACAACACTCAATGAAAAAAAAATATTTTCTTGCTACACAAACTGGTTGCAGCTCCTAAAAGCAATTCTCCAGTGGAGATTTCCCCAAATCACTGAGGGTGGGAACACTCCAAACCATCCCACGTTTAGCTTTTCTGTTTATGAGCAAGGCCCAGAATTTCACTTCAAACACACCAAACACCTGGATTCTAGAGATTTCATATCTTAACTGGAAAGCAACAAACTTCCCAAGGGTTTTAAGAAATTATTTCCATTAGAATTAGTGGAAAGCTGAAACAAATGTGATGATTCTCCACTATTCTTACCAAGAACAGCCATTCTGAAAAACAGGACAAATCAGCAATGGGTTCCTGTCACACTGTCATCAGTCAGGCCCAGGGTGAGTAACCAGAGGGGTTTAGACTTGGGGTTTCAGATATCTGAAAAGGTCAAACACCTGATATTTAACACACTGGATGGACCAAGAGATGTGGAAAAAGAGGTTCATCCTGGCTAAACTACTGTAAACCTGTACTTGGCCATCCCCAGCCAAGCCGCAGTCAGGGCATAAGCCTCAGTTCCCTCATTT
>NW_008649922.1:7634-9279 GCF_000695815.1 Acanthisitta chloris | reverse complement strand
CAGACTAAACTCAGCAGCTTTATTCTCAACACACCCAAAGGAAACAGGGCACATGGGGAAGCCCACACAGCACAGCTCATGGCAGATAAAGAGGATGTGCACAGGGCTGGGACCTGGCTGCTTTCCACACCCACAGCAAACTGGGCAACAGCACCAAGAGCTGACTGAGAGGGACTGAACACAGAGCACAAGGGAAACAGCAAGCACATGGGATGGATTGGTTTCCAAGCCAGTCCCTGCTGTGTTCAGCAGCAGAACAACAAGGATTTGGGGAGGGTGAGTTGCAGGGGAGTTGTCCTGTGACAGAGCAGCAAGGCTGAAGCTGCTTTTGGCCCGAGGGCATAGGTGAGAGAAGTGACCTGTGAAGTGGATGAGCTGGTTCCTAGACCCTGTCTCAGCCCGAAGGACTTTAAATCTTTCATTCCCAAAGGAGTGCCCTAACCTCCAGACTAACAGCAGGATAAGGATCAGCCTCATCTCCTCCTACTGCAACCAGTCACTGAGCGGGCACAAAGGAGAATTCATGAAACAAACTCCAGCTCCTTCACCCTATGAAGAGCAAATCACTTTGGAAAACAGGACATCTTGGATCCTGATGTTTCTAAACTTCACTTGAAATTCATCGACTCCTTGGAGCACGAATCAGAACCCAGACTTCTCTTCCTCCCCAGGGAGTTCCCCACTCAGCATGCTGCAGAGTCAGACTCTATCTTATCTCTCCATCTGTCCCAGGACCGTTGTGCTCCTGCCCACCCAACTAACAGTCCAGCTCCAGGAGCACGGCACAGTGACCTTATCTCAGAATGACTATGCCCCCTCATTAAAGAACTGTTTTGGGATGTGAAAACAGGGAAAGGCCTTGGAGTTGGGTCTCCTAATTCCTGGTGAAGTGTTTAAACCATCAGGCCATTTTGAAAATGGTGTTTTCATAATTAAATAATGATAAGTCAAATAAACAGTACCATTACAGCCTTACACACCTGGTACTAGAACAAGCTTAATGTCTTCTATCACCTTGTTATGAGCAGATACTCCTGAAAAGAATTAACTCAGCCAATAAATGGAGGTAAAGAGAAGACAACTGCTAACAAGGTGCCTGCACACAACCCAGCATCAGAGGGTGAAATCCCCCTGGGGTCATGGAATCATCAAGGTTGGAAGAGACCTTTAAGATCATCAAGACCAACCATTAACCTGTCACGCCACTGTAACCCCTAAACCATATCTTCCAGCACCTGTGTCCCCCTGTCCTTGTGTCCCCATCCATGTCTCCATGTCCCCATCTATGTCCCTATGTCCCTGTGTCCCTCTGTCCATATCCATGGCCCCATCCATGTCCCTGTGTCCCCATATATGACCCTGTGCCGCCCATGTCCCTCTATCTCCATGTCCCTGTGTCCCCCTGTCCCCAGCCATGTCCCAGGTCTCCATGCTCCCATCCATGTCTCTGTGTCCCCATCCATGTCTGTGTCCCCATCCATGTCCCTGTGTCCTCATCCATGTCTCTGTGTCCCCCTGTCCCTATCCCTGCCTCTGTGTCCCCATGCATGCCCCCGTCCCCATGCCCCCCATGTCTCCCTGTCCCCATCCCTATCCCCATCTCTGCCCGTGTCTTCCTGTTCCCACCCCTGTCCCTGTGTCCCTG
>NW_008649922.1:3808-7589 GCF_000695815.1 Acanthisitta chloris | reverse complement strand
CCTCCCAAGGCCCTCAGGCAACAAGTCCTAACACATCCCCTACCTGTCTGTGTCCCCCCTCCCTGTCCCTGTGTCCCCATCCCTGTGTCCCCCGTGTCCCCCTGTCCCCATCCCTGTCCCCCCGGAGCTGCTGCCCCCACTGACACCAGCAAAACTGTGCGTGCAGCGCCCCCTCGTGTGCACAGGCTGCAGTGCAGACTCTGGGGCTTTGCTTCCACCAAAAAGAAGGAAAAAAGGAAAGAAAACCCAAATCAATCACACCCGGAGCTGACTAAAGGGCCTTTCCACTGGAATATACAGGAATGTGCACTGTGATAGATCCTGAAACAAGAGATATGTGTGTCCTATCCCAGTTTATGGTCTTTGTGTTTTGTTTTCATGTGTGCCACAAACGAAACCACCTCTGCTGGTGCAGCAGGGGAGGAGAAAGGAGATACACAAGGCCATTATTCAAAAGTATAAACCACCCTAGTGGTTTAATATATTTTTAAATTCAAGATTCAACCACAGCTCTGTCCCAGATGGTCCCAGCCCTGTGAAACAGTGGGATTTACAAAATCCTGTTATCCTATGCCTATTCTATTGTTGACAACAACAAAGCTAAGAAAACAGAAGTATTGTTTTCTGGATGAGAGATTTTAAAAGGGACAAGAAGGATAATTAAGAAAATTAATTCTAGCATTACTATGTCCTTCACATAACTTGAGCACTACTAGGAAACACCACCCCAGTAACACCAGTGACAACTCCCTGTTTACTGTGCAGCACCTGCAAAAAGCAGCAGCAACAAAAGGATCTCTGACCCTGCAGCACAACCCAGTCCCTGGAGGCAATTTGCCCAGTGTCCTGTTCACAGGGAAGATCTGCATCATGTGTGACTGATACCTGTTCCTCCAGCAAACAAAGGAAACAGCATTCCCAGTAACAAACACACTGCTGGATCTGCTTCAGCCAGTGCAGCATCCCAGACAGCTGGCAACTTCCAGTCCTCCCAGTGCTGCCATGTCAGACTAAGGACTGGCAGAGAAATGGGAGCCAGCTTTTCCCTTTTTGCCAAGAAGCACAAAAGAGACTTACTTGGAGACCAGCACAGCAGCTGCATCCCGAGCCTTATCACTGACAACCAGGTAACACTAAAGGTAAAAGAAAACCGACTGTAAAACAATTCATACATGGAGATTTAACACCAACTACACCACAACTTTGCAAACAATACACTGTTGAAACTTATGATGACAAACATGATGATGATTACAGATTACAAACTGAGTTTAAGATAGGAAAAAATTAACATTCCCATTTAACAAACTATCTGAGGCAGAGACTCCTGGTCCAGAAGGGACCTCCTGGTGCCTTTCACAGCAGGTTTATCACCTTTACTGAAGCCTCAGCTCACAGGCACCTTGGCCTACAAGCACTCAGCCCCTTCAGTGCTGCAAGGGTCACAAGTGTGAGCTGTTGGGGTACCTGTGGGAAGGAGGGTGTTTATTTTAATCCCAAAGGGATGACAAGTCAGACACCCCAGCTGACATCCAGGCAAACTTTGTATCTTTGTTGTAAAATCTTCACAGTCACAGCTTCCAAAGTTACTCATCCTGACCAAACACTGCTTTCCTCTAGAAATCCTCAAACTTGGCCTACAGAAAAGGCTCCCTGCTATTTTCAAACACTGAAAGCCTCTAACAAATTCCCAGGCAGGTGTTCACATCAGATGGAACAAGACAGCTCATTACATAAGGGAAAACAAGTGTCACCTGACATTAAAGCAGCAAACAACAGGCTGAAGATTCCAAATGCATGGAGAAACTCTTTACAGATTAGAACAGAAATATGGACTTGAACAATAATCTTTTCAGAAGATGACTTGGGAATATCTAGACCATGTTATTATTTGTTACACACCAAAGGTCTAAGCTCAATATCAGAGTCTGAAAGCATCACCAGCTGCGTTTCCCTTACTTTGGCTACGCTCAGGATGCGATCCATGGTTGGCTGCCGAGTCTCCCCTTCCGTGGGAACCAGGTTCCCATCAAAACGGGCCAGGTCAAAGGGGATCAGGCATATCATGGAGAGCCACAGTAGGAGCATGTAACGAGTTTCCCAAGTCTGAAAAGGAAAGGTAAAATAAAATAACTACTCCATGTTCTGGAACTGAGTGCCAGGAGCACAAACTGCCCACTGGCTCCCGGGGGCTTGCAAAGATGATGAAGAGAAAACTCTGAATGTGAATGTCCTGAAACACCAAAGTAGACAGAACTACCAGTGCTCCCAAACAGGAAAATTCTAACAGCATTAATAGACTCTCCCCCTTGAATCTAAAACCTAGGCAGGTTTGTTTCCTTCCCAACAGAAAACTGCACATTGCCCTTTTCCTGTTCTCTCCTTCCCTCAGCCTACTTGTGCCTCCAGTCACAAATCTAACAGAATTATGTTCCTCCTAATTCCTCATGTCTTGCTTTAATGGGTTTAGTGGAACAACTTCAGATGAGTTTGAGACACACAGACAAGCAGGAACTTTTCAGTCTTTAAAGCTGAACTACAGCAGCGAAGTGTCGGAACTGATGTTCATTTAAAAATATTTTAGTTTAGAGCAGCAATGCAATTATTGTCTTCAAACCCATTATTTCTGTTACTTAAAATAGATTATGATCTCTCTTAAAATCTATCTTAATCGGCCTTCTGAAACTCTTATTTCTCCTCATTCAGAAATACAAGAACAGGCACTGTGGGATCTCGGAGTCAGTGACCCTCAGGGGTCCCTTCCAACTCAAGTCATTCTATGATTCTGTAACCTCAACCCATTAAAAATTCTTTGCTGAATTATTTTTTCTATGTATTTACTCTGATTTTCCTTTTATGACTTCAAGCTAAACTAACATGACTGTTAATGACACAGGCAGCAGGAAGAGGATCTTCCAGTTACTCCTTTGAGAGGTTCAGTATCTTTCATCACCTCTCTTATTACTGTTGTTTCAAATAATTTATGTAAGTGGTTACAGGTTTTCCTTGCACCTCCACGGTGATTGCTTCTAAATCCTTGGAACAAATGCCATGAAAGAAAAACAAGACCTCTCCTTGAGGAGGGAATTTCTTCTCTGACAAGACGATGGCTTTTGTGCTCAGTCCAGGTGTTGAGACTTGCCAGAGTCTCTCTCTGCTTTATACACATCTCCCCACAGTTTTCCCTCACACTGTTCATCTGGAGACATAAAAATTACACAAAAGGTACAGGAGGTTCTCACCTCAGAGTCCCTTGGGTTCTGCTCCATGAGCATATCCAGAACAGGCTGCAGGTCCCGGACTTCGTGAGGAAACAGTGGAAGGAAACGTTTGTACCCTCTCACCTGAAACAGACAGTTTCAAACTCAGCAAACTCAGTGACCCATCCAGCACCATCACTTCTGAGGGGAGAGGAAAGACCCTTTGAGGAGCTTCTTGATAAGGATCCTCACATCACAAGAAGAGGAAGGACACAAACTAAGGTCTTAAATACCTTGAGATGTTTGTCTTTTTACAAACTTGTTAAGAACCTATGGAATGATAAAGCAATAGAGCTCTGTCAAACTCAGCAAACTCAGTGACCCATCCAGCACCATCACTTCTGAGGGGAGAGGAAAGACCCTTTGAGGAGCTTCTTGATAAGGATCCTCACATCACAAGAAGAGGAAGGACACAAACTAAGGTCTTAAATACCTTGAGATGTTTGTCTTTTTACAAACTTGTTAAGAACCTATGGAATGATAAAGCAATAGAGCTCTGAAGATTGCCTAGCCCTCCTGCT
>NW_008649922.1:0-3792 GCF_000695815.1 Acanthisitta chloris | reverse complement strand
CCCCAGCAGGGTGTCCAGGACCACATCCATTGGGTGTCCAGTACCCTGGGGATGGAAATACTGGAATTCACCCCCTCTCTGAGCCACCTAATGCAGTGTTCAGCCCTCACAGTCCAAAAATGTTCCCTTGTGTGTGGAAATTCCACAGTCCATCTAAGTCTTTATTCTTCTTTTGAACATTATGACTTGTTTTATCACTCAATATCTCAATCTCTGCATTTCTTTTGCATTCAGACTTTGGTATTTACAGCTCTGGATTGTTAAATAAGCTACCACAAACATGAGACTAAAGAGAACTGATCTTTCACATTTTGGTTAAAAACATTTCATTGCATTGCTTAGACATTTATTTCACTGTTTTTGAAAATAACACAGACAATATCAGAAACTTCAACAAGTTACAGAATGTTCAATTTGGGACTTTTTACCTTTGTAATGATGTAAAGAAATTTAAAAGCCAGGTGAACCAGGGCAGGAGGAGATCCACTGTCCCGTACTATATCCAGCAAGGAATTCATCATCCCCTCTAATGAAAGGAGAGGAAAACCAGTGAGACCACATGCAGTTCACTTACAGTGTCTCTTACTTCTGATGACAGAGACAGAATCATACAGTGGAAGTAGCATCAGCCACAGCAACTTTGTAATGCAAACAAGGATTTTGCAGTTAACAGATTTCCAAGCATGTACCCAAAAATTCCCTAAGAGTGACACTCCTACCTAAGTGGTGATCCAGAAGGTGAGGCTGCTCCTGGTACGTGTCCATGATAGCTGGAAATGAAAAGGTATCTGTAAGGCATGGCAAAATTCTCTTCTCTTCCTTGTGAACTACTTGACTATATCAGAAAACTACTCAAAGTAGTACTGCCTGGCAAGGGAAGGTTCTGCTAACAGCTGCTTTTCTATTTCGGATCAGAGAAAATTATTCAGCAAGGAACAAAGAATCTTGACAGATTTTAACCTGGCCAAACACAAACTGCAGCTATTACCACCTGTGCTCCTCAAAACTGTTCCCATCACTGTGTCTAGTTTGCTGCCACTGATAGGGTCTCATCCTTTTGGGTACTGACAAATCAAAACGGGATATTGAAATAAAACTAAGAACAAAACAACAAAAAGTAACTACAGAAATGAAAGTTGGATTCCAGGAGGGACCATCAAGCAAACCAAGCTGCACTGGAGATGGCCTGGGACATTTTAGCTACTTTAATTAGAAAACTCAAACTTCCTTAAGCTTTCTTCTTCCTGTATTTGTTCCTCAAACAATTTTGCTCTCTATCCTTTTTCTCCGCTTGACACATCAACACTTCCATTTAAGAGGTGACTCAGCTCCAACTGTGCTGCAGTTGACCAGTGGATGACACTGCACAACCACTTTCAAGACACCAGCCCATCCAACAGCATCCCTGTGCAATCCCTCTGGGATGCCACAATGTCACCAAGAGGGAAACATGAGCTCCTAACCACCACTCACTTCCCACTGGAATTAACGATGCCTTAAGCTGCAAACAGCAGAACTAGTGAACACCAATTCCACCAACACCCAAAGCAACAAGTCTGCAGCAGAGGTGGAATTTAACAGCAAATTCATTTCCCAGATCACAGACCTCTAAAGGTTGTCTAGTCCATCCCTCCTGCTAAAGCAGGGTCACCATGTCCAGTACCCTGGGGATGGAGATACTGGATCTCACTCTCTCTCTGTGCCACCTACTGCAGTGCTCAACCCTCACAGTGCAAAAATGTTCCTGGATTAACCTGGAATAACCCCCTAAATCTAAATTCTGAAGAGAATAAACTGCAAACAGTTCTTCTAATGCTATTATTTCACAAGAAGACCTTCCCTCATTTCCCTTCGAAATTCCAGTTGCAGGTTAAACTCTTTACCAAACTTCCCATCCTAATGGCTCAACAAAAAAATGAGCATCACATGTTTTTGTGAATGTTTCGAAAACCTGCAGTAATATTCTCTGGAATAGGTGGTTACTGTGTTCTCTGCACAGAGATTCAAGGCATTCCCTAAGTCTCAGTGTTCCAGCCCACACACTGAGCCTCTTTCCAGACTTGGGACAATTTGCCTCAGAAGGATCAAAGTCACCTAAATATTATAACCCAATACTGACCCACAGGCACAGTACCTGTCAGTTCTAGGGATATTGAGCCTGGATTTACCAGGCAATGACATGGAGGCAGGAAGCTCACAAATACAACTGAAATCCACAGGCACAGCACACGTGATGTGACAGAGAAGCACAGCAAGGTGAGGGACTGGGGGACAACGATGCCTCTCAGGCACTGAGAATCTTCCAGCAATGGCTTTTCCCATCTCTGAAATCCAACACTTCCCTTGTGACACTGAACAATCACAGCAATGTGAGTGTTCTTGGCACTTCCATCTGAACAGTTACATGTTCATCCCTGATGTCCTCAGATGGAACAGTCAGCTCAGTCAACCGACTATAATCCTACTGAGGAACTTCTGTGGGGTCAGAGCTCCAGATCTGGGGGTTCTGGGTTATTGTTTGCCTACCTAGTGGTTTTTTTGTGGAAAACACAGCTGCTGGATCAATATTCTGACTGCAACTTTTTGCAATTTCAGTCTTCTTTGCAAAACTACTTGCAAAGTGCCACTTCACCAAATTCAGATTGCAAACACATGAAGCACTGAATTAACTTGTGCAAATCACCAGGTCAGAGCACTGAGCCAACACATAGATGTGTCTTGTAACAGGCTGATTACCCAGAGCACTGCTACATGCCCCAAATTACATCCCTTCCAGATTCAGCTGAGGTCTAGGGGCACAACAACTTTCTTTAGGCAGCAGAAAAGCTCAGGTGCCAAACCAAATCCAAGCTGTCTCCACTCAGAAACAAACACATGATCTGTATGGATTCAGCTACTCCTCACATTTCCTATGGAGTGTTAAAGTAAAAATATGAAATTGCCACTTTCGAGCACAAAATGTGTGTGTTTTAACAAGCAATTAGGTATAAAAACTGCTTTATTTCACAGACCTACAAACTTTATCTAAGATATGGCCTTCACTTGAATGGGAACTGGAGGCAGAACATGGGGCAGAACTTGCTTTCTGCAATCTAAGAACTGTTTTTATAAAGGTAGTTAAATACCAGGTAATAAAGGAATATCTATATGGAAAACATATCTAGTAAAATGAGCAAAGGATCAGTCTTTTTGTAAAACTATACAGTAAAATAAGTAAAGCACCAAACCAAACTACCTGTTGATAAAGCTACATCATTATCACCAACCCCAGGTTAGTGTTTTAATTCCTTTCTGGTAATCACAGAATCATAGAATTTTAGGGGTTGGGATGGAGCTTAAGAGATGATCCAGCCCCAACCCCTGCCCTGGGCAGGGACACCTCCTCACTAGATCAGGTTGCTCAAGGCTCATCCAACCTGGCTGTGAACACTGCCAGGGTTGGGGCAGTCACAGCCTCCCTGGGCAACCTGGGACAGTGTCTCACCACCCTTACAGGGAAAACCTTTCTTCTAATATCTAGCCTAAATTTCCTCTCTTTCAATTTGAATCCATTACCCTGTAGTAACTACTACTGCAGCTCCTAGCACAGAGTCCCTTTGCATCTTCCCTGGAGCCCCTTCAGCTCCTGCAGGTGCTCTGAGGTCTCCACACAACCTTCTCTCCTCCAGGCTGAACTCTCAGCCTGTCCTCGCGGAGACGACGCTTCCCCGCCCGGGCCGCGGAGCTCACCTATGAACCTCTCCACGGCCATCTCCCGAGCCACCAGCTCCCCGAACACCCCGCGCAGCTTGG
>NW_008649921.1:0-229 GCF_000695815.1 Acanthisitta chloris | reverse complement strand
TCCCCTCGCCTCCTGGCCTGGGTACAGTGGGGCCAGTCCCATCCCTGGAGAGTTCCAGGGTGTGCAGAGCCTGTTGGAAGGTGAGGGCAGGGGGTGCTGGGGGAGCTGCTGCTGGCACTGCCCCTGTGCCCTGCGCGGGGCAGAGCGCGGTGTCCTGCCCGGGGCAGGAGCGGTGCGGGCAGTGGGAGCAGAGTGAGGAGCGAGGTGTGGGTCGGGCCGGGTGTGGGGG
>NW_008649920.1:0-8390 GCF_000695815.1 Acanthisitta chloris | reverse complement strand
GACATGGCACTTAATGCCATGGTCTAGATGACATGGTGCCGTTAGGTCATAGGTTGGAGTTGGTGACCTCATAAGTCTTTTCCAACCTGATCGATTCCATGATTCGATGCGCTCTTGCTGGTGTTGCGGGCGGACAGTGCCTGGCTGATGCTGCAATACAGCCCGCTGGCCACGGCGAGTGCGGTGCCGGTGGGCACTGCATTAACCTCCTTTCTTGTAAATGTCGGTAGGAGAGAGGTCTTGCGGTTTCATGGCAAGGCTGTCGACAGGGGTCTAACCTGGGGCGAGCTTTTTCTGATAATGACGGCATTAGTGCTGCTCTTCAATTTCCTTCTGCAAGAAAATCTTTGCTTGCTTCCACAGCTTTGAGCTTTTTTCAAGAGTTACAGGCATTGCAGCTGTGTTATTGACACCACTACATTCCAAGCAATTTTCCCTGGAGTTAAGGATATTAAATCTGTTGATTGCTACTTGCTGTGTGTTAAAGTGAGAAATCTTGGCTCAAAGAAGTCTCAGATGCTTTGTGAAAATAGAGACTTCAAAGCTATTGTTATTCTCTTCCAGGCCTTTCTGATCTCACTGAAAGTGTTCATCTTCTCATCTCCCTTGATCACTGTTTTTAAAGAGAAACTTTGTATTTTCATAGTTCTCTAAGGTGTATGTAAATAGAAATATATTTTTCAGCCTCCTCAAATGACTAGAGTTATTTCTTGTTCACACATCTGTCCTGTACTTATTGATTCTAACAGTTATGTTTGACTGAACTGGAGGCAAGTGAAAAGCAGTTGAGGAGCTAAGTCTGTGTTCTTCTCGTGTTTTCCTTCAGGGCTTGGTGATCACGGCTCTGCCATACCTACATCAGAAATCTACATGCTGAACTCTGAGCTTTTGTCATATGTTCTGGAAAGTCGTGAAGTTGATGGGCCCCACTGTTGTTGAAGTGCATTTGTAGACATCATTGATGTCCTTACACACTTTTCTGGCATAGGAAATGTATATATCTGCCCCATGGATGTACTGGTGGTGGTGACTTAAAACACAGTAGTACTTAAGTCTGCCCAGTTTGCCTTACTGTGTGTAATCACTAACTTCTGAAGTGCAGCACAAAGTCTCTTGGCTCTTTGTTCTGCAGAACAAAGCTCTTTGTTTCTTCTTGTTACCTCCCCATTTCTCCTGTACGGGGGATTGTTCTTTGCATATGTGTGAAAATAAGATGATACTCTCTAATAAATAACAAACTTACCTTTTCTTGCAGGTATGGGGCATGGAAATGAGCATGGCCATGGCCATGGCCATGGGCATGGCAAAATGGAACTCCCTGACTACAGGCAGTGGAAGATAGAGGGTACTCCACTGGAGAAGGTCCAGGAAAGACTAGCTAAACGGGGTCTTAGGGATCCATGGGCTCGGTAAGTGCAACAGCCTCAAAAATAACCTTTGTGTCATCTTGTGGCATCAACTGGACCTTGTCATCGCAGATCATTGCTCCTTTAGTAAAACCAGTGAAAATTAATCAGAATTTCGTTTCAGTCTTTATTGATTTTTTTTTTGTGTGTGTGTATGGAGGTCACACCTTGCATCACCTTGACTAGTCTCCACATTCTGCAAGGCTCCCTTGCACATTGTGGTTCATGATGAAACAAACAGATCAGGCACAGATACCTTATCTACCAAAACACCTAAGTAATATTAGGTCTGCACATGTGAGTAAGCCTATCCCTGCTCTGCAGAGAGATTTATGCTCAGATCTTGCTGAACATGATGGAAATTACATTGACTTTCTGAGCAGCATTAGCATTCCCCACATACAACAGGAAACCTTTATTAGAGAAGAAATGTACTCGTATTTTGGGCATTCAACTGTGCATCTCGTTTGGCTCAGCAGTGAATGACATAATGGAGGATCAGCTTTAGACCTGTTAAGCTGTCCCACTGTACAATGAATATCTCCTCCCTCTAAGGCAGAGCAATTCTAGGTCATTTAGGCAGCTGTTAAAACAGGGTTTAACATATTTCTCACACATCATGAATTATGTGTTACTTTGCTCAAGCACCTTTTCATCTTGCTAAATGTCTTGTGCTGTGTAGTCTGGTTCTTCTGTAAGGGAAGAGTTGCATGAGCAAACTATTCCTGGAGCCTTCGTAGAAAAGGCTTTACTTCAAAGCACTACAAGAAAAATGTAAGAGCAAATAGGTAATCTGTTAAGAAGTTGTTTCCTGCTATAACCTCTCAAGGGGTTTGGGATTGACAGCATTTCTTTCCTTCCTTTAAAATAGTTTAAAGTTGTAAGCATAAAGTAAAACATACTTTTAATGATGACAAGAATCTGAAATATGAGTCTTTAATGAGCTTTCCTGGCCTGTGTCACATTTACCTTGCTTCTATTTCTGTGGAGTGCAAGTAGCATTAGCTTTTCTTTTTCCTTTGCTTCAGACAGAATTGTTTTCAGCAAGCAATAGGCTTATTCTCACTTAAAAAAGGACACAGTTTAGTATCTTAAGTTTAGTGTAAATTAACCTGACTTCTAATGCATACACTTCCAATTCCAGGAAGTACTGTGAAACAACAAACTAGAATAGAGCCTGTGTAATATTTGTTGCCCTTTCTTTTATCTAGGAGGAAACTGATGTTTCTCTAGTAAAGAAGGGGATTGAGCTAATTATGTTAGGAGTTTAAATAACAAACCAAGTGAAACTCAAAAGTATGAGGTGATTCCTTCTGAACTTTTAAAATTTTATGTAAAGTGGTATTTCAATTCCATAGGACAGGTACAAGTATGCCAATCTTCTTAACAAAGGAGAAATTACAGTATCAAGTCACTTGCTTTAGTAATCTGGGAGAAGATTGCATTATCAATGTTTCAGACCAGAAGTCTTGAAAAAGGAACCCTTTCTAGGGCTGCCCTCTTTGGTATGTTAAGTTCATTTTAATGGGGAGTTAGCTTTCTACCTTGATGGCAAATGCACATTAATGTACATATTCAATACAGAATAAGCTGTGTGAAAGATGTCATATGTGGAAACTGAAGTCTGTATCAGTTAGTACCCCATACTGGCATCTTCCGTGCCAATATCATTCCAAGTCACAAAATGCATCTGCACAAAGGGATTATCTGTGAACATAAATACTTGGCTCCCTTATTTTAAAACCTGTATCTTCTGAAATGATGGTTCTAATGTTATTGCTTGATTCTGTGAAAATAGGGTTTTTTCCTTTTCTTAAAGGCCTTTGAGTCCTTAGAAAAAACAAACTGCATCCATCTCTATAGGTTACAGTGGTTGTGCTCCACATAAATACTTGTAGTCAGTTAGGGCAGTGACTTAACTTTCAGCAACAATGTAAGCTGAAAACAGTAAGGCAAAACAGCATAAAGTTTGTAAATATTCTGTAGCTAGAGCTAAACACAATCTTTTCAGCTTTGCTTTTTTTTTCCTTTCTTTAAATCAGCTTATCTGACCCTAAGTGTTGTATTGTAAAACAGAAAGTGCCTCACACTAGGATGAGTTTTGTATGTCTGTAAAAACTTTCCTTGTATGATGTAACTCCGCTAGATACTGTCTAGCACAGTGACTTAGCCTTTGTAGTTAGTCCATCCCATGCAAGTGCTAGTGGGTTCTCACTTTGTTTCAGAGTAAAACCAGAAGACATCAACTAGGTCAGTTTGGGGAGGTGATTCTGTTACTACAGTTATGTTTGTTGCTGGCATTGCTTGTTTCTCAAATGATATGCACAAAGGGTTAGAGTTATTATAATGAACTTTGTTTATGGTAGCTCCTGATACTTAAATGACAGAATGTTCTGTACAGTCTCAATGTATGTCTGACTGAAACACCTTCATCATTCTTTCCAAATAAAGATATTGCTGTTAATGTTTATCACAGTGGCTCCACTGATCCTGTTGTTTTTTCCTTTTGGTATCATTTTTCCTCTAGCAATGAAGCCTGGAGATACATGGGTGGCTTTGCAAAACCGGTCACCTTAACAGAAGTCTTTACTAAGGGACTCAAGTGGGGATTTGCAGCTTTCGTCATAGCTCTTGGCATTGAATATACTCTGTTTCCTCCAAAGAAGAATGGAGGTCATCACTGAAGATCAAATATGACAACTTAATACTTACTGATTACTAAGCTGAAACATATATAAGCCTGCTGCTCACTCTGTACTTATAATATGCATATTAAAGTCTATCACAGGCAAAACCATGTTTCTTTGATTTTATTGTACTTTTGTGCAAGGATCAAAAAACATCCAGAGCCATTTAACTGACTTCAATCTGCAGGAAAAGCAACCCAAGACAGCTCTTGGGTGTGCTGAACTATCCTTTAAAGCACAAGGGAAACTATCAAATCAGCTCTTTCAAGCCCTGCCAACATTCTGTTAGGTGAAACTGAGAAGTGTGTTGCTTTTAAGAGAAAAAAATTATACTGTATTTATTACAGGTTTAATAACGATTATGTTAGTGGTAATGATTGACTTGACATTTCTTGGAAGTATTTGTTACTATTCACTCTTATTTTCTCTAAATAAAAAGAAATATTACCTTAAAGCTTCAAAAAAATCTCAAAGTATATGAAAATACCAAAGTTTATACTTAATCCTATTGAACACGATTAACTTGACAGACACTATGCACCAAAATAATCTGCTGTGTAATGTCCAGAGATTAAAAATTACATTGCTGCCATATTTGCTTAGCAAAGTAGAATAAAATGTTTCACTCAGCAATAACTGTACCTTATCCTAATATGACCCAATATACTTGACTGTAATGTGAAAAAAAGAGAACCATTTCTTCTTTTCTTTGTTCTGGTGTATTAAGTACAGATTTATTTATTTTTACACCTGATTTCTTTTGATAATTTCTTTTAAATGTCCTGTTTTTTCCTTCAATTATCTAACAGCTTCTGGAGTGATTTAAGAATGCCTATAGTGAGGCCTGGAGTAGAAATGGGCCTGTTGGCAGTAGATGTCCACTGCAGTGCTAGGAATTAGAATTTGCTGAATATCCTACTGTAAACATTGCTATGCTATTAGTAACAAAGTAAGGCATAATAATTTTCAGTCCAAACAACAGAAACTCTGAACAGAAACACTAAACAAAAGCAAAATCAGACAAGTGAGAAACTAAATGAACTGAACAATTACATAGTGTACTTCTCTGGTGAAGAAACAAAATTTTAAGTAATTGCGTCGCAAATTGCAGGTTTAACGAGAAAGCTGAAGGTCCTACCAAAACATGGCTAAAGTGTCTTTCTTTGTTTTTAATATATATAATCACACAACATTTCTGAGTGAGATTGTAACAGCTTTATTTTTAGAGCCAATAAACTGTTACTGTGTGAGTGCAGCTGCACTGTTCAGTGGAGTTTGTCATCTTTGCATGACATTGCTCAAGGCACTGTTCATAGGGCAAACAGTTGTTTTACTAAACTTTTCTTGCCTAATTCTTTCTTCACGCATTCCTATCCAGTTGCATCATTCCCTGAAAAACAAATCATGAACCTACTGTGTAAGGTCTGTTGCACAAAATATTTCTGATGTGCCCTAGGCAGCCTCACCCAAAGGCTGGTACTCACTGCCTGGTGTCTCTCTTGGTCCAAGACTAAACTTCGTAAGAGAACTGAATTTTAGATGGTTCAAACAAGTGCATTTTCTACATGCAGCTATTTGAAGTTAGGAGTATTTGCTCCAAGGGGTTTTACAAGGAACATACTCAGGACCCAGGCATGTCTTTCAATTAAATTTACCAATTCCATCGTGGATTTCAAGACATTCAGAGATTCATCCGAACTGTTTTATATGTATGAGAGGGAACCAATCTTATAGATGTTCTATACAGTCTCTGTCCTCAGTTGTAGGTCAAATAGAAATCTGAAAACCTGAAAGTCACATAATCCTTTCACCATTATTCCAATGAATAAACCCTCTTGAAAATAAGGGGGGTTACTTCCCATAGTAACTTAGCCTTTAAAAAATAATAATAATAATAATAAAGAAAGCAACACCAACGCATAATAAACTAGTGACCGCATTTGTATATACAGATGGGACACACTCACCCTGACCATAACAAGTCTAATTTTGAAATTCTAGCATAAAAGACAAATTCATGGTATTTCAGGAGGCATAAATTCTAGTTTTTGATTTACATAACTAGGAGAATCTATAAAATTAAATAGATAAAACCCATTATAAAAGTATATCAAAACAAATATGTCCAAGCCAGAGATTTATATCCAAAGCCCCATGCATTGAACCATATAAGACCATACCTTCTCAATCATGTGTAATGTTACTGGTATGTTCCATGTGGTACATTTATACTAATTTACAGTTCTAGGTAACATGAGCACCTATCAATGAGGACAATGTAGTATTTCAACTTAGAAATAGGGAAGAATGGAGAAACTTGCGTACAACTTAAAAATGCTGCCTAGAAAAATGTGAAAACTCTTTAATAAGCATATAAAAATTAGGTAAATCAAGGAAAAAGTGGAGAAAGTAAACGAGAGTATATTGGTAGCTTAAGTAATGGCTATGTTAAACCATTTTTGAAAGAAATAATTCTTCTTTCATGAACCTGCAGCCATACCATGTCCTTAAACCTCCTCTATTAGCCTGTACAAGCCTTTCTGTGTTTGTATGGAACAGATCCAAGGAGAAAGTGTGTACACTGATTCACATCAGGTAGCTGCTTTCCTTCTGAATCAGCACCAATCCAGTGCTACTTCTTATCAGCAGGGATCCTGTGATACCCTTGAATGATTAGTGTTACAGTGAGAGCCTGACCATACATACCAGTAACAATACAGGTAATTTTTCAGAGCTGTTTCTTGGTACCTGACCAAGTTCCAGTGTGGGTGATTACTTGCTGTCGCCTTTTTCCCTGCAGTTCCAAAGACATCGTGACTCTCTGTGTGTGCTGTCCCAGAGTACTGACTTCCACTGCTTTATTTTTGGCAGTGCAGAAAGAATGACTCACTGTTTTGTATATGCTTTGAAATCCATTAAGCTGGGAGTTATATATGATGTCTAATTTCACCACATATGGAGGTGGCTTTTGTCTAGTTCAGCAGATAAAATAGCCCAGAATTTTAAATTTTGGGCCTTTTAGAGAGCAGCTCCAATTGCAATACTAGCACCTCAGAGTAAGTGGCTTCATGGAAGTTGCTGTTTTATGCCAAGGGAATTGTCACTGAAATAAGGAATAAACTCCTTAAGATTAGCAAATAAACTCCTTAGCATTAAGAAGCAGAATTCCTTTATTGCAGTGCTCAGTGCATGAGGGATCACTCCACCTAACAATTATATGGACTATCCAAACTCTTTACTCTTTATACATTTCAGCAAACATAGAAGTTAGTGCTCATTGGTCACAAATACCTAACCCTTATTAGTTAGTACTCTGTCTTCTATTGGTTAGTGATTTCTTGTTCCTAATGCTAATTATTCCCCCCCCTTAATTGGCATACCCCCCCCCCCTTCATGCACATGTGATTGGGGCAGTGATCTTTGAGGAACTTCTGTGACCCCTAGGGTCATTTTTTATTCTGTCCTTTGGTTGAACTTTTGCTCTTAGCCACAGTTTCTTCTTGGAATGTTCCTCATCAGGTGTTTTGCTGGGCCTTAACAATCAGTCTGTCCTTCGTGTACCCAAGCAGGCCTAATCCAAGGAGACATATATCTAAATTGTGTCTAGCCTAAAATGGCCTTGGTTATATTTGCATCTGCTTACAGAATCACGACACCCAGTTTACAAGAACAAGGCATTACCTAACAGTTACTTAAGATTATACAACAGGAAGCTCACAAGTTTGACATAGCTGTACATTATCCTCACAATAAAGGAACAAATTCAGAGTGATAGAGCAAGATATGACTTCATCTCTCTCTACAGCTATTGAAAGGGGGTTGTGGAGACGTGGGGGCTGGTCCCTTCTGCCGTGCCTGCAGTGAGAGGACTAGAGGGAATAGCCATAAACTGAGACAGAGGAGATTCAGATTAGATATTAGAATAAAAGTTTTCACTCTTTGGGTGGTCAGGCACCAGAACAGGTTGTCCACGGAGGTGATGGAGTCACCATCCCTGGGACCATTTAAGAGGCATCTGGATCAGGTGCTGGGAGATACAGTTTAGGATTTGGGGGTCGCAGTGGAGTGACAGCTTAATGGTTGGATTTGATTCCCAGAACAGGGTGTCCACGGAGGTGATTGAGTCACCATCCCTGGGACCATTTAAGAGGCATCTGGATCAGGTGCTGGGAGATACAGTTTAGGATTTGGGGGTCGCAGTGGAGTGACAGCTTAATGGTTGGATTTGATTCTCTGGAAGGTATCATCCAACCTTGATGACTGTATGAACCAAGCAGCAGCTTTACGCCCGCGTAAA
>NW_008649919.1:0-17804 GCF_000695815.1 Acanthisitta chloris | reverse complement strand
CACTCCCAGCTCCAGGGTGGGACCCGATGGCAAGGCACCCCTCGCTTTAGGGGCTGCTAGTCTCCCTCTTAGAAGTCCCAGAGAGCATTGTTGTCTGCGGTGGCTGCCTTAAATACCCCATTCATTGCTACAAGGAACACCTGAGAGTCTCCAGCCCTCTCAGCTGGCAAAGGTGTTGCTCCTTGCCCGACCCTCACCCACCTGCCCCGGGACTTCTTCCCCATGGCAGTGCCTCTAATTGCACTGCGGGGATTGTCTCGGGGTGCTGAGTGGTGGGAAGGGCCTTGCAAAAGGTGTGAATAGCTGGACAACATTTGTCTTCTTTAAAAAGCAGAGCAGACATCAAGGTGTGCTTTAACAAAGTATACCATGGGTGAATACTCCTTATTTTCCTCTTCATACACAGGGAGGAAATGCAACTCTGTCCTGCAGAGACTTGCATGCCTAACGTCTATGATGTGAGTAGTCCTAGCTCAAACAGATGCTCTTTAGCCTAAGGTTAAGTGTAGAAGTTTCTGGAAAGAGAGAAGGAATTGTTTTCACCAGGCCTTTCAGAAGCCAAATCCTAAAAGTCTCCACTCATAAGAGTTGAAAAAGTGAGCCAACGTTACTTGTTTATATTAATGCAAATATAGAAAGGTACCTGTGGGCTGGAAATGCAGGTGTGTGAACATTAACCCATACTACTCTAAGGGGTTTGTGAGAGAGATCATAACTGGCCACTTTTTCAGCTTGTGATAATTATCAACGAATTTTGATGAGAAGCAAACTGATGATCTACTTTTCAACATGCTCTTAGTTTGGGCCTGAGTTCACATCAGTTCAATAGTTGGGATTTTGAATCTTGTTTATTGTCATAAATCAGTCAAAGAACTAATGCCAACAGTTAAATGTAAATATATTACGAAAGTGCATATATTTAACTCTATTTTCATTCCAGGAGTTTGTCTTTATTGTTCTCTACCTTTTGTTTTGGTTTTTGTTTATTGTTTCAAACTTATTGGAGTAACCAAGGGCCTAAAAACAGGATATAAGGTTTATAGGGATTTTTCTGAGAACTACAACTAGACAAAAACTAGATGAATGGTAATCTAATCTCAAACATTTAAAGGTAAATAATGTGTGTTTTGAAATACTTATGCTAATACAATTTTCTGATTCTTGTAATATTTAAATAACACTGATGGTTATCAGACAACAATTAGATTTATTTTCCTGGGGCAGTGGAAGACTAACAATTTAAAATAATTATCCTACCTCTTTTTTTTATTACTGCGCAATATCAAATGTATGATTTTGCTGTCTGGTGATCTCAACATCAGGTCTTGGAGAACTAGAAGAGCTGGAATAGGCTGAGATAAGTATCATACTGCAGGGAGCAGTTGCTCGAGATGGAGACCACCACCCCAGACCTTGTCTTAAAGTGAAAGGTGGACATTCCTTTCACATTTATGTAGTCATTTTTCATGGAAGGAAACATGCTCCTATGTACACTTCTATTCACATGCTTGCATTCAAGCATACATAAGTTTTTAAATTTATTAAATCTTCACAGTGATCCATGGATATAGAGCTAGTGCAGGTTTTAAAGAGCCCTGTTGTGTAGTTAGGAGTGTAAAAGACACCCGGAATGGCAGTAGGAATCTGGCCACTTCTTTCCTAATCCTAATCCTGAACCAGCTTCCCATTCAGTCAAGTACGAGGCAGCATCCCTACCTCCCAGTTCCCATGGAAACACACTTCTAGCATCAGCCCAGCTTGGTTTTTTTTTTTAAACCACCATCTGCCTAGGGAGTTGCAAGAGTTGCTCTAAGCCCCTTGAATACCAGTCAGGTTTTTCGATGGTTTTCCTTTCCCTATTACAACCCCCCTGGCAACTGGTACAGGAGACTAAGAAAAACAGCATGTTAGAAGCTCCAGCAAGCTCTTCCCGAGGTCACTCTGCTGCTCCTGACCATGAAACATTATTAGAACCTTAGTGATGGAATTTGTAACAGCAACAAAGTAGGGGATTATTTTCTTGCGACTCTTTGCTAATCTCTCATTTTAAAACAAATGCTTCAGTTTAGCTTTTCTGTTTTTCTTTCCAGTAAAACTCAAGCTAGCATCTCAGCAATCCTTATCAACACACTTGCATCTGTACTTATTAGACAGGGGAAAACCTATGGAAGCACAGGCAAGTGTCAAGCTGCATACCTTTGCCCAGGTGCAGTCACCAACCCAAAAGCAGATTGTGCCTATGCATATGGAAAGTAACCAGGGAAAAATGTGTAATACAGTGGTTATAGGAGAATGCAGAAGCAGAGAAAGAGGGTCTTCTCTGGTTGTCAGGGATCTTTCTGCTGCTAGGCACAAAAGGGAAAATAGAGGCTTTTAGGAAGATACAGTTTTTAGAGGGAGGGTTCAGTTTGTATTAACCAGTTTGGTCTTCTACCCAATTTAGTTTTCTCTGCTGGGAAAAGGAACTCTCCTGTTCCTTTTTGTCTTCAACCTAACATCTAAAATCTTTAAGCTTCTTGAGTAGCAGGAGTAGGGGGTTAATAAGTCCTGACTGCTGTTACGGCAGGCCTGGTCTTATCCCATGGAAACAATTAACAGCTTGCATGAGGAAACTGTGTCCTGGACAGCTTCTGCTGCTTTTATCTGTCTTGCTGAATGAACAGATCTGGTGTTCAAGACCAAGTTCTTAGCAAAACTACTCCTACATGGCATCTTTGTGCTCTCGATACTTTTTCTGTTTGTATTACCCTGAAAAAATCCCTTTGTCTTCAAAGCCAATCTGACACAACATGCCTGCAGTAACATGGGCATCCTCCATTTGGAAAAAATTACTTTTACCAAAAAGCATAGCACAGAGAGCAAATGGGTGAAACACCTGAGAGCCTTTATTTCTGTTCACTTTTACCTGGCTTATTAATCTCTTCCCTGTGAGCTTTTATAAATGCGCCTTAAACCAGCAAGGCCCCTGGCCTGGTTAAGTAGGGAAGTTATCCTGCTGGCACCAGGGCTTTTCTGCCTCCTTATCTCTGTCACAATCTGCCAGTCCTGGCTGAAATTCTCTGAGCAGCACTTCTTTTTTTCCCCAGACCATAATGGTCATACTTTGGGATGTTGCACAATCCTGGGCCAGATCTCAGGGAAATCTGAGCTGAGCCCTAAGCAGACTGTTCTGGCTAAATATCTTCTCTGTTATTTGCTCAAGAACTTTCATACATTTCTTTGGTTTGCTTGTCCTTTTTGTGCCTTTAACAAACCACTGAATGTCACACAGAGAACTTGAGGCTGTATGGTATTTATTGCAAAAGTTCTGCCTGGAATTCCTTCATTTTCTAAAGTATAAGCCAGGGATAGGCACATCCAGCACAGCACTCTATAACCTCCAGATTATTTCAGAGCTGCAGCATCTGAGCTGCCACGGGACTCACAATGTTGCAAAGAGCAGCATGGCTGACTGGAGATGCTGTGGGAGTTGGACAGCTCTGGTATAAAGATATTCCTCTTAATAATTCTCAACAGGTATTAATCCCTCTGGAGAGTATTTGGAGATTTTTTTACTGACTATCAAAGGCAGGTTGTGCACTTTCACAGCTTGTTATGTGTGAAAGGGTGAGCTGAGTGAGCAGATGAGAAGAGCCCTTACAGCAGCATCTATCAAGGCAGAGGAGGGTGGTGGAGGAGATCATTACGAGGAATTTTGCATTTTCTTCCTTGGTAGATCTAGATTCAAAGACAGTTCAGCTCTCAGTGACATGCAGCCTGTCTTGGAGAGAAGGCTGGTAAAGATACTCACTCAGAAGCAGGACATAGAAGCTCCCTACTTTTGAAAAATGGCTCTTTAAATGAGCTTTAGTTATTTTTAATTCTCATGAAAAATCAATGAATCTCACGGAATGACCGTGAGAGCATGCTGATTTTTTTTTTTCACTCAGACAAAATGTTGTGACTTCGCATTTTAGTTAATCAGGGCATCTGCTGTGGTTCATTTGCAGTGTTCAGCATTTGGCTGACAGCACCTGTTTGTTTATCCCAGCCGTGCTGTCTTCTATCACAGTCACTTTCTCTCTGGTACCATTCATTCAGCAACATATTGTCAGGCTTGGCACTGATGTTTTGTGTTGCTCTGAGAATTACAAGAGTAGATGGATCATCCAAATTTGCTCTTCCTTGGAGAAAAGCAGCATTATCCCTTCCTACTCTGTCCTGGAAGAGTATGAGGTCCTTTTGTGAAGCAATTTTTCTCTGTTTTGGATTTTTATATTGATTTTTGAAAGCCAGTACAGCCAATTGTCACCTGGTAGCTGAGCACCATTTGACATTTTCCTATTTTCCTGTCTTTGCATTTAATTAAATTTTTAGATTTTAGAAGCTGTTGACTATCCAGGCTTGGATATAGCACAGCACATGTTGCTCTTAACTAGCTATAAGCCTAATGAATCAGAGTGCAGGCAATTCAAAATGAGAGCTGTTGTGCAGAAATACCTGTAAATATCAATGTCATTTACAAAGTATAATTTTGGGGGGTTTCACCATCTCCTCTGTTCCCTGTGTAACAAATCCCTGATCAGTATCTCTTGGTTTTGAGTGCCTTTAGTTGTGAGGTTTTCCTGCCTGGCTTTTCTTTCTGCCTTTGAGACTTGCTTCTGCCTCTCCTGGAGGCCTCCAGATCCCAGGCTGATAGCTCTGCTAATTGCACAGAGCCTGGCTCAGCTTCTCCTTTCATCCACAGCGTGGTCAATTCTCCTACTCACCCAAACAACCATTTCCTTCCTTCTTTATATTGTTCTCATCAAGACTTGCCTTTCCTTTGGTATAGGAAATTCCTATATCCAGCCTCCTCTTTAACAAGCATCTATTTTTTCCTCACCAGCCTGCTTTACTTTGTCCCAGCCTGCCATAATCTCCTGTCTTTCATCCCCATCCTCTCTCTCTTCAGTTTCAGTTGCTTCTCACTTCTTGTTCATACCCAGTAGCAGAGGGAAAACACAACACATATAAACCATGAAAACCCCTGGGAAAGGAGAAATATCACAAGTAAGTGATAACAAGTTACACAAGGTTAAAAAGACATAAATTGGGTTAACTAAAGAACAATAACATAAAAAAGAAGTGGAAGAATGGTGAAAGGGAAGTGAAGCAACCCCAAATAGATAGGTACCAAGGGGAAGGAAAAAGTAAATGTGAGCACAAAACCAGCCAGGCCAGGGAGCATCCTTTCATTCTGTGTTCATAGCTCCCAAGCATTGCAAGGTCCAGGTCTCTACATGTTCTTTCTAGGTCCTTCCATAAAATACATACCATATTACAAGTGCAAAATGTCCATACACACAGACCAGCAACTGAAAGAGTACTCCTGAAGGAATGTGTGGCTCTTTCACCCTGCTCTGTGCTCCTGGAGATGCATAGCTCTACTCTCTTGACCGGTCAAGCTCAGAAAGAGATGTACCACTGACCCTGGCTTAACAAACAGGGATAATTCACTCCAGCCCAAGTAGTGTGGAGCACATTTGGGAGCAGAGTTGGCTCACTTCCAGCCTGCTTTAGGACTGGATATGATGACATAGGTCTGCCTGTTGGGCCGTAGTCCATATTGACAAACTGTCAGGAAAGAGAAGGATATTACACTTCGTTGAATCACTGTCTGAACTGCTAAATGATTTATTATATGAGGGCTGCCCACCCATACAAAAGTAGAGCTAAGGATTGCCAAGAAATCACTGCTATTGAGTGTACAGCCAAAAAGGTTCATGAGCACAGCCCTTAAAATAGCAAAATTGGGGGGGAAATTCCCTTTAAAGTTATTTTCATAACTTTCTTTTATTATTACTTCTTTAATTATGTCTTTCTGTCTGGCCAGCTAAAGTGCCTGGAGTTTTTCCCAGTTTAGAGGCCCCAGTGATTCTCTGTGAGCCTCAAAAAGAAGCTCAAAGGTCAGGAAAACCTCAACTGATAACTCAAGAGAATAGAAGATACTTGCTCATAATCCACATTACTGAAATGGTTGCTGATACCTGTTGGCTCTTATTCTCAGGCACTTTTTGGCTGCTGGTGGGACAGGAGCTCCCAGTCTAGAGGAAAGGACAGGCAATCCATAGGTTGCAGAACTGTCAGATTTCTACATGATCCAAGCCAGCATTGTGGAGTATGTCTGTGTTGTTTCATTAATCATTGCTTTTTAAAAGGGCCATATTTGCTAAGTGTTTTTTCTTCTTGAAATGTAGTATCCATTGAATGTGTCCTCGTTGTATTGATGAACCATGCCCAGGAAGCTGGACAGGGATTTTCATAAAACGTTAAAGGAGTTAGATGCCCAAATCTCATCTAAATTAATGGGATCAAGCACCTAAGTCCCATCCATGCCTTAAAAAATTCCAGTCCTAAGACACTGGTGACACCATGTCTGCTTAGCATGCTAGAAGGCGAGCAAAAGATCAAAATGATGGTATGTGTCTAAGAGACTGGAAGCACTTGCATTACAAAAACAATCCAGAAGTCATGGCCCCAAGTTCAGGTCAGACAGCACAGGGAACACTAATTCATCATTTGACAAACTTCAGCATCAAGGTTTTCTAAGGGACAAGGGACCTTCAGTTAACTTTAGACAGTGTGCAGAATGATGCTTCTCTGAAAAATGAGTATTGTAATCAGTTCTCAGTGCGGAATTAGAGTATGCCAAATTTGTGCACTACGTCCAGACTTTTAAACCAAGCTTCATTGCAAATGCTTCTCTTTATAGACCACCTTGCAACCACAGTGTAGCAAAGACTGTTGTGCAGGACGAGATGATCAGCCTCTGGAGCATCTTGTGAGACTGGTCAGCATCTCACATGCCTCAGTGAAACTGGGAAATCATAAACCTGTCAGGAATAAATACTCTCATGCCTTGTTGACCATCAGGACCTGTGGGATCTTCATCCCAGTGGGTAGGGGAAGTCATCTGAGTGGCTCCACAGAGTGTTAGGTTTTCCAGCAGTGCAGGGTGTAGCTGGTGTCAATACAGCACTCGAGTATTCATGATCGAAACCTTGAGGAGAGAGGCCCTTCAGCAAGGAAAATGAGTTTTATGTGTGAAGAGTATAACATCTTAGATGAACAGTGGTTCTTCAAGCCATGTGCTGTGGTAATCTCTGTGTGTGTTGCAGCATCACCAAGTGACTACAGTCATCCCTTCCACTTTCTACAGCAGTTAATTTTGTCAGCTGCTGAAACACTGAAAAATTTGAGTACAGAGCACAAAAAGTAGCCAAAGGCACTCCCAGCATGAGAAGCCAGCTGGAAACTTGTGTTGTGCATAAGCACGTGCTGGAGGTGCTGTGCTGTGGAGAAGTGTAAGAGCTGTACATATGTTCCATTAAACCTGCCACTTCTTAGGGAGGCTTTATTGCAAAGACTGTATGGCTCTCATTTTCTGAGGGCTTGAAAGTGCTGGGGCTTCCAAGAGCAATGCAGGGGAAAGAATAAGGTATCAAGAAACCCTTCAGCCCTTTGCAGTTGAGAAGGAGCTGTGAGGGAGGATATCAAGAAACCCTTCAGCCCTTTGCAGGTGAGAAGGAGCTGTGAGGGGGGGAGAGAGTGCTTTTCTGTATGTAGGACATGGACCTTTGTTGTTCTTTTACTTATTCTGCTGCATGCCCTTGTGAACTTGGCAATAGCACATAGAGTTTCTGAATACATGTGCATTTTTCAATGCTCCCAACTGTGAAACCCAGAGAGGAGAGATGAGGTTTCTGTAGTCCATGCAAGAGAGGAGGCTGGACAGAGGGAAGAGAACATCCTGAACTTTGAGGATCCACTTCTTATCTCCCTCTTAAACTTCTGGCCCTCCATGCCTGAACTGAAATGATTTGATTGGAACATTCTGCATTTAAAAGCTTGTGATAGTACAAAACCTGTCCCCTGACTGACCTGTTCTTACAGAAACACTGTGCAGAAGTACAGAGGGAGATGTTTACATCGACAGAAATCCTTAGTTTATAACACATTGACTGATTCTGAAACTTAGGACTGACTTTCCAAACCCATTTAAGTGATTGTAACATAGTTAACACATCCCTTACAGAAAACATGCACAAAAATAAGGAAATGAATGCTTAAACACGTAATAAATCTTTTGCTCTCCTCCAAATAAATACACTGTGCTTATCGGGTATAAACCAGACTTATTTCTTCATAATAGTAATCATAAATCTGTCTCAGTTACTGTATACATTCTACTATATGTGTATTGTCATTTCTTAGCAGTTATTTTTAGTTAGCTCCTTCTCATAATGATGATCATTTGCACATTAATTGCTTCAAATGTCTTACAATGCATTTGGATTTATGTTCACTCTGGAAAAAAATCAGAAGTTATGTTTCAACCAGGACCATCTGCTTTGCTGTGGATGTTCAAAATGTATATGGGTGCAAAAGCAATTGAAGAAATTCGCTGAAGAAAGATCTGTCAAGGGCTATTAAATGTATACCACATCTGCCTGCACAGCATCACCCCAGCTCCCTGTAAGCTGGTACAGCATGTAAAGGCACACCACTCTATGTTTGGTCTCCTCTGACATCCTACCCCAAGCCCATGTTATTGGCCATTCCCAGATCCTGAACAAGGATGCTTTTTGATCAGATCCTCTATAATGCTATAAAGCTCTTGAGACTAGAAATCACACTTGTGATTTGAGGTGCATAGCAACACTACTGACGGTTCTGAGGGGTTTTTTACCCTCTGTGCTTTTTCTGAGAGGGCATAGTGCTGATAGCATCAGAAAAATCATGGGCAGGGAATCAAAGCATTTGGTAAGTTACAGTGCCACCTATGGAAGGAACACAGCACCAGCTGCAAACTGAGGGCTCATTGCCTTCAAAAACCTTAGTTTGTACCTTCAGCAACCAAGCCACTGTTTTAACCATCAGGTGGAACTAAAATTAAATCCAACAGGAAACTCTAAGCATTGCATTCAATCTCTAGATACTACTGAAATCCTCAGAAAACTTGTTCAGATTTCCCTGCTAGTTCCCTCAGGCTATATTTTTCTGCCAGTGTTGTCCCACTTTTGCATTTGTTTTTTTCCCTAGTGGTCCTCTATCTCCTGGTAACACAGAGCTGCTTGGTGGCCTCAGTTGAGGGACAGGGCACTCCTGAACTCAGCCTTCCCCTTGCCAAGGGAGTAGACTAGTAAAGGTACTTGGGTTTGCACAAGACAGAATTGAGCAAAGTCTTGCAATTCTCAGAGTGCATGTCAGTTATCAACTGGTGGGAAGGCTCTCACTGGAAGGTCTTCCTACAGCTTCCTATTGTTTCTTAAGCTAAATGGAGGGAATGATTAACTCCAGCTACTTTTATAGTATCTTCTTGCCTGAACTTACTTCATTCAGTCCCTGATTCTGGAGGACATAAGATCAGCAAAAGCAGCTTCACTGTGCAACTGAATTTCTTGTGCCTACCTACAGCAATGTGCTTCTGTTTTCAACACTGGAAAAAACCTACTGACAAAACAACTCTGAGAGGATGAAAACAAAAAACATAAGACAAAAATTCACAGGTATTTTAAAAAGAAACAGTTTAAAGTTTTTCACTACTGAAAAGTACTCTTTATTTGATATTCATGAAAAATGCTGTGTTATCTTTTCAAAAATCCTTAGACATAGGCTTGGGGAAAATATTTTGAAAGAGCAGAGAGAATTAAAATTTGTCTTCCAGCAGGACTAATGCTTATGGTCTTTAAAATTTGTCTTCCAGCAGGACTAATGTTTATGGTCTTAGATCCAGAGAGGTAACAAAATCACTGTTAAATCACCTAAGCCTGAGTAGCTGAGATGAGAGTCTCTATGCTGCCATTCCAGAAACACAGACCTGTATTTTTTTGACACTGACACTTACCTTTGCCTATCATCTCAGTGAATACTTCCTTTTTCTAAATGCCCACCAAGCTGTAGACAGTAGCACAGAGGAAGATGATACCCCACAAGAATAAGGGCATGACAATGAGAGTCAGTAGGTCTCACTGAGGTGAGAGCTCCATGGAGTCTCTTGGACAGAAATTGTATTTTGCACAGTCGAGAGAAACTGTCACTCTTTGAGTTATGGTGGAAATAGAGAGGATATATTAGGACAAAGACCATTCTGGGGAAGCCCTGATCATTGCATGCTAGTTAAATCCAGCACAGCTCATGCTGTGTGGCTGCTGCAAAGGAATGCAGACCTGGGCTGCTTCTGTTGTGTGGCACCCTGAAGGCTTCCCAGACTAGCACACTTAGAGATGTACGAAAACACACATCTGGGCCACAAGACATAAGTGAAACTCATTACCAAATCAAGTACAAAATCTGTATGTTAGAATGCAGTACTTTTCTATATGAAAAGATCATTCCAGACCCTGAACATTTTTCAGATTAGCTACAGTTTTAAATGAACCATGAAATGAGAGGCTTGGCCTTCTGTACTCTGTGCTGCAGTTGTATGCCTGAATACCATGAACATGCACTGGCTGTAGTTTGGGAAGACTTTTCCAGTATTCTATCCAATATTTTCTGATGTCCTTTCCTTTTTCAACGCAGAAAGGTTAACTAAAATTCCCTAAAAAAACCTGCATGAGTTCCAGAGCACTTTCCTACATTATCAGTGACTTATTTCTTTTCACAGCTTACAAAGTATATGCATATTAGTATTTGCAGGTGTTTTGTCCAGCTAGTTATCTTACACACACTGGACAGGGCTCTAAGGGTACGACCATAAACCCTTTTATTCTGTTCACTCACTGTTCATTCTTTATTTGCAAATAAAATATACACAAGCATTTATTTTGTGCCAGATAAGAATGAATATAAATAAATAAACAAGCAGGTGTTTCTAGTTCCTGTATCTGTGCTTCCCTCCTGAAACAGAAGTAATTCTAAAAGCTTCACTGAGAGCTTGCTTTGAAAATGAGTATTTTTGCAGACTGCTGACTGTGGTACTACATTTGCTAAAGAGATGCAATCACACAATGGTTTGCTTCTGTATTATCTAGGTCATGGGCCAGAATTCTCCTGGGTGCTAACATTTTCAATTAAGCTGAATTCGTTGGTGCACAGTGGAGCTATTTTCTTTTTTAAAGCTGGTCCTAAATGGGAATGCTGAGTGTCATGCTTGGTTTAACTGTTTTTGGTTCCATGTAGAGTCGAGGGGTGAAGTCCTCTCCCTGAGTCACTGGCCACTCATTCCACCATGGCCAAGCATTAACCTGGCATTGAAGTTCCCTATTTTATGCTCCCCACCCCACACATTCATTGCTGTTGATTTTATTCAGTTGATTTTATCTAGCAGTGTTGTAGGGTGATACCTGAAAGGGTTGGTTGCAATCATCCATAAAGAAAAGCAGTTCAACAAAATATAGTTAAAGCCAGTCTCTTTGCACAAAGTTTAGGTACCAAAAGCCTAATTTAAATCCTAGAAATGCAAACACTAGAATTTAAAACCTAGTGTGCTCCAGAAGTCAGTGTCTGATAAACTTTCTCTAAATTCAATGCTGTAATTAATCTTACTTTTGTTTCTAATCCTCCTTCTCTTACATGTGAATATGGTTGTGAGCAGCAGCTCTACATCAAGCATTTTATAGAAGCACCATGCAGGATGTATTGACTGCATTTAGGTTTTATGATTTCTTATTTAAAAAGAGTTCTCTATATTCAGATGATTCATGTTGGATGTTGCATGTTTTACAGAATGTGGAGAAGGTATTAAATCTGTTACGTACATAAGAGAAAATAATGAATCTGGCTCCAGTCCGTGATTTGTTCAGGACATCATAAGAAAATCTAAAGATAAACTGTTCTGGTTCTGGCCCTCATTGCTGCTAGATCTGCATTTTTCTCTGGACAGAGCCTTTTCTTCACCTGCTGGTCCATTTTGCATGTATGAGGTTTTTACATGGATACAATGAGAAGTATACCTTGGCCTGACTGCTGAAGTACTGGAAGGACAAACATTGAGATCTTGCCATAGAATGAAGAATAATGTGGGACTGGATAAACCATGTCCAACTTGTTATTGTTTTATTTCTTAAGAAGCTTTATAGAGCTTATTTCTTAAGAAGCTTTCCAGCAGCATTTGTATGGAAAAAAAAACCCAAACAGAAGGAAGTTGCTCTGTTGGTGGTCACTGCTAGTGAAAAGTCCAAAAATCTCCTGTCTGAGAATGAAGGCAGAGACAGTCCACACAGATCTGCACTCTTCTAATACACACAAATGTTATCTATTACATTGCAGTGTGCAAATATGCTGAAAATGTGTACTTTATTTATACAAACTCGTGTTACTGCCACAGTAAAAAATACTTGGGAAAGAAGTTGAACTTGTGAATGCTTACACTTCAGACTATAGTTACATGGTTGAGATTCACATTTTCTGTCTGCTTATAATTTATAAACATTGGATTTAGTCTGGGAAAGACTTCGTACAGCTTAACTAATTTCCTGTGGTAAATGGAGTCTGATGAGTGAGGATATGAAATCTTGGAAAAGTTTAATTGTTCTAAGGAAAGCTGTCCTACTCGATGTGTAGAACTGGTGTGATTTTGTAAGAAGAATTGGCAGTTTGCTAATTCCCTGTCCAGTCCAGAGTGAAAAAATACCAAGTGAGGGGCTTCCACTTGAAAGAAAATGGACTTTTGCCCTCCTAATGCAATGGGCTCAGGCTCTGAGTCTAAGCAGATGTGGAAATATCTTCAAGTGTCTGAAAAGGAAATCACTTCAGCCTATATATAACTTCAACCACGTGCTCAACCCTAACTGAAGGCTTGATTTCAGTTGAAATCATGGACTAACCATGAGCTGAGGTGCTCTGCAAAATAAGACCCCAAGTGGTACACAGGAATTAAAAATAAGTTCTGTTGCAGTCATGAGCTGCACACGTCCACACTGCAGCTAAGCAGAGGATTAAAGTCTGTCACCTGATGACATGGATCCCTGCAGCAGCTGTAGCATACAGGCAGTAGAAATGACTTTTGTAAAACATGTCCTACAGGATCCCTGGCTGCTTAACCAGCACTTTCTCATTACCCTGAAACACTGCACTTTCCCAAACAGCAACAACTTCCCTAAACCCTCAGGTTCCTCAGAGGTTCATGAAAATTGAAAACCAAGTCCCAAACTGTGTATTTAGGGAAGATCTGTTCTGCTAAAATGTTAACATCTACATGTATAAAGACTTGAAAAGAAAATGCAACTCAGTCTGGGTACAGTGATGTAAGTAATAATACCTCTCAGTATGATATTGAGTATTCTTAAGCAATGGAATTGACTGTCTTGTTTTTTATGGTACTCTGCTTGAAATACTAAACCAACTGAAATACCTTTCCCCAGTCTCATTTCTCCAGTGTCATGCAGATCTCCTCACTTTTTATATCTTGCTGCAGCCCCTGCAATATCATTTAACCACATCTGAAACTCATCTAAGCAAAAAGTAAGTAAGAAAGTTTCAAATCAGTTCTACATAGCTCATTACTTGTGCACTGAGCTTCACCTAGCACCACATTTCTGATGGAAGATTCTTTAAGGGGTTGGGAAACTTCATTGAAGAGTCTTATGTTGTTCATGGTACTGCTGGAAAGATGACAATTGAAAAATGTGCAGATATTATCTCCTTTTCCCATTTTCTCTATCACTCACTGCTCTTTTTCTCCCCAAGGTTCCCTAGTGAGACACATCCTTGGGGCAGACTCCTCATACTTCAGTTGCTGATTCATTGACCATGGAAGAGCTCCCACAGATCTTCCCTCAGCCTCTGCTTTCCCCAACTCTTTGTGAAGTGACAATCTTCCCATTGGTGACAAAACCTGTGCCTCCTCCTAGATGCATGAGATGCAGTTCCTGCAGTCATTCTTGTCCTTCCAGCCAAGCCAGGGAAGCAGAGCAGCAGTCAGCAGCATCAGCCTCCAGCTCTCCTTTAGGGAACAACTCCCCCGTGCAAGGGGAGAGGAGATGCATGATTAGCTCCTTGTCAAGGAGCACAGCACTCAGTTCCCAAGGCTGGGGCAACACTGATTGTTGCTCCAATTTTTCATATTGTAATAGGTAATCTCAGGCAGCTTAACAAAAGCTGGTTGTTAAATTCTGGTCCCTTACAAACTTCCAAGGATGCAGGTGCTCTCATTTCTCTGATGATCTGTTCCAGTACATTACCTTCCCATGAAGAAGTACTCTTATAATTTCTGAATGTCCTGAATTGAACCTTCCAAGCTGCAATTTGCAGTTACTGCTCTTTGATATGCCATCTCCTACTACCAAGAAAAAATAGGGCTTTGTCATCTTTGCATCTGTCCTTGAAGTAGTTGTAGGCTACAATTAGATCCTGCCTTAGTCTGCTTCATGGCAGACTATATGCACCCAGCTCCACCAGTCTGTCCTTGTAGGCCACATGCTCCATGCCTCTGCAGCCTGCTGCTGGACCCTCTCCAGATTCCTGCACATCCTTCTTGGACTGAGGGGGGACCCAGAACTGAACTGCTATTCCAGGTGCAGCCTCACCAGTGCCTAGTAGTACTGCATAATAACTTTGCTCCATCTGCTGGTCTTGCTCCTCCCAATCTAACTCCCAACAAAGTATGCAATTTGCCCTACTCACAAGGAGAGAGCTCGACACAGGGGCTTATATTCAATTCAGCACCTGCCATAACCCCCAGGTTGGAGCAGGGCTGAAACTCAGCCCATCACTTCCCAGCCATGTGTTGGCTCCAGCCAGGTGCCAAGCTCTGCATCTCACCCTGTTGAACTCGATGAGTTTTTTTCTAGACCCAATCTCTCATCTATTGAGGTGCACTTGGTTTGATGCATTTGGAGCCAACCACTCCCTGTAACTTAATATCACCCTGTGCAAGAATTTTAAAAAGACAAAATGCAAGTGATATTTTAATTCTCTTGGTCACAAAGGAGGTTTAATGCTGTTACTCCACTTCTGGCTGCAATTTTCCCAGTTCTTGTTTGTTTCCATTTGGTCCACAGACTCACTGAGCTGCAGTCCTGTCAGCAGCACCAGGAGAAGGATCCTGTGACTACAAGGTTCATTGTCAGTCTTTTGTTTCCTTCCTACATCCAACACAGGCTGGTAGGACTGGCCCAGCTCCCTGCTGCCTTTGTATCAAAGGCAGAGGATAATAGTGTGTCTAGTTCACTTTTTTCCCAGATAACTACTTCTTCATCTTAAATATTTAGAGATTGATAAACTGGTCTGTACATGAAAAGCTGGATGGTGCTGGAGTCAGTTCCACACTTTCTTTCCTTGCTCCCCCCCTAAAATAATTCTATTTAGCATGGAAGTAGTAATGCATATATTGTACAGCAGTATATACTGGACAAAGAGGTGGTGGGTGCTGTATCAGCTGCAAATAAACTGCAGACCTAAGCCAAAGGCTATTGAAATGTATAAGAGGCTTTGGACATTACATCATGCCTAAGTTAATTTTTGACTAAAATAAGGATTGTATATTTGGCTCTGGCATAAGAAGTGTGTTTAAGCACATGAGTAGTTGCACTGAAAGCCGTAGGGCTGCCTGTAGAGTTAAAATATGATTGTTCCTGGATCCTTTCTGCCATCGGTGGCTCCTAAATCAGATTTGTTGCTCAAAGCTTCCCAATGCTGCCACCTACAGAATAGGCTAACCACAGCGTTCAGCAGAGCAGGGAGGAAAACTCTTTGGCAAATGATAGACTGCACAGAGTCAACCCTGGGTACAGTTCTAAATTAAACAGATAAACCCAATATCCTACCTGAGATTCTTAAATATTTCTCAAATATTTCCAAGCATAGTTATATATATTAGCTGTTAAAAGTCCACCTCTGGAAGGCTGCACAAAACTGGCAGGAACCAAAAAATTAAATAATTTGCTCAATAGACTCCTCTGTCTGAAAAAGCAGCAGTGGCAACAGCCAGTCACAGGTTCTTTCAGAGTGGGCACAAAACACAGAACAGGCTTCACAAGCTCCTGCCCTTCTCAGCAATTGTCACAGGGAAAATTCAGGGGTAAATTCAGGAAAAACACGGAGGATTTTAGATGAAAAATAGAGAGAGTCAAAATAGCTAATTTACTTTAAAAGGATGCACAGGAAATCAGGGAATGGTAAGAGTTCCATATGGAACTACAGATTTTAGATTTAAAAAAAAAAAAAAACAGCAAAAAACAAAGAGGAGAAAACAAGGAGAGACAAGAAACAAGATGAGCCTGACTTCAGATAGGATCTGCCTAACAGAAAATACTAATTTATGAGAGAGCACCTTCTCATAAAAACACCATGTTTTGATAGCACTCTCAAAAAGCCTACAGACATTTGCACCTCTTGGTCCAAACATTTCCACCCAAGTGTGAAACAATGGGCAAAGATTAAAATTCAGAAACTTGCAAGTAGGTAAAATTAGCTGAAAAATATGAAAAAAAGCATTTATTTTGAGATTATACACACCTGATATGACTTCAAAGCATCTTCCTCATTCTCTGTTTATAATTTATGCAATATGGCATTAAATTGTCACATACATGTCCATGCATTGTGACTTTTCTTCCAAATGCAGCAACACATCTGGAGCAGCTGCACTGTTCATAATACAAAATATTCCATCTATTCATCTTACACCCCACCCATTCTTTGAGATCTTTGCATTCTCATTACTGTTGCCTTTCAATAGATTCTTAACTCAGAAGCTCGAGCAAAAGTGCGAAAACAAGTTTTAAAAAAACACTAAAATAATTTCAGGAGCACAATTTATATTGCTAATTAAAACAAAAAGGAGAAAAAAAACCCCAAAACCTAAAATATTTGACTGCTTCAATCACTATTGAAAAAATACAATAGTATCTCAAAGGTGTTTATTTTCAGGTTGCTTCAGCATTGACTGACTGCACATATAATGCTATGAAGATGCAGTTACAGCAGGTACCCTCAGTGATGGCCTTAAAGGCATGGAAATATCCTCTGTGGCATAGTATCTCAAAGGTGTTTATTTTCAGGCTGCTTCAGCATTGACTGACTGCCCACATAATGCTATGAAGATGCAGTTACAGCAGGTACCCTCAGTGATGGCCTTAAAGGCATGGAAATATCCTCTGTGGCATTAAGGCTCAGCTGACTGGGCTCTGCTCTGTCTTGCTCCCTCCTCCTCCTCCTCCTGTAGCTGCTTCTCATTGCTCCTTCCACTCTCCTGTGCTCACGCCACTTGCATTTCCTCTCTTGCAGGTTGTGTTGCTAAGCAGCCTGAGCCACAGGGATGGCTCTGAGCCTGCGCTGGAGCAAGGAGGCTGCAGCAGAGACACCCCAGGAGACTTCCCTCCACCTGTGACAGCTTCTACTAACAGGCAGGGTAAGATGATGTTCTAAGGAATAATGACACCTATCAGACCTTTTCTCAGCCATAGCTTTCACCTCCCTGCTAAAAGACACTAATGTTCAGAATTGAAGCAATCTGAGCTTTAGCTAATCCTTAGACTTTGAATTAAAAGGTGTTGCAACCCTCTGCTAGCTGTAGCTATAGGTAATTGTATGAGCAGTAACAAGGCCCAGTACAAAACACCTTTGGATCACACACAGCTTTAATAAAAGCTTGAATTACCCTTCAAAAAAAGCCTGGAAGCCATAACAGCTTGCAGCATACACAGAGCATCAACCACCTAATCCTACTTTACCCAGCACTGTATGACATGGATGCCAGGGACAGCCTGGGACCTAATGCATTGGAATTAAGGCCCAACTTGAAGTGCATTTTATCCCTTCTTCCTTCTACCTGAGGTATCAGCAAGTAGCTACAATACAAATAACGAAACTCAGGTAAAAATAGTTTCCACAGGTCA